>NC_072739.1:88267972-88540879 GCF_026930045.1 Uloborus diversus | reverse complement strand
ACGAGAATATATGTAAACATACGTGTTACCCCGAGTATACTCGTGTACAGAGGTAAATTTCTATTTAAACGTGTATATACATATAGATGCATGCATATACGAGAAAATACGTGTATATACGAGTATGTACGTGTACACATGAAAATATGCGTATAGATACGTGTTACCCCGAGTATACTCGTGTAAAGAGGTACATTTGTATTTCTACGTGTTCATGCATATTTAAGCGTGCATATACGAGAAATTACGTGTATATACAAGTATGTTCGTGTAAACACGAGAATATGCGTATAGATATTTGTTACCCCGAGTATACTCGTGTAAAGAGGTACATTTGTATTTGTACGTGTATATACATATTTGTGCGTGCATATAGGAGAAGGTACGTGTATATACAAGTACGTTCATGTACACACGAGAATATATGTAAACATACGTGTTACCCCGAGTATACTCGTGTACAGAGGTAAATTTCTATTTAAACGTGTATATATATATAGATGCATGCATATACGAGAAAATACGTGTATATACGAGTATGTACGTGTACACATGAAAATATGCGTATAGATACGTGTTACCCCGAGTATACTCGTGTAAAGAGGTACATTTGTATTTCTACGTGTTCATGCATATTTAAGCTTGCATATACGAGAAAGCACGTGTACATACAAGTATGTTCGTGTACACACGAGAATATGCGTATAGATATGTGTTACCCCGTGTATACTCGTGTAAAAAGCTACTATTGTATTTGTACGTGTATATAGATATTTATGCGTGCATAAACAAGAAGGTACGTGTATATAAAAGTATGTTCATGTACACACGAGAATGTATGTAAACATGCGTGTTACCCCGAGTATACTCGTGCACAGAGGTAAATTTCTATTTAAACGTGTATATACACATTGATGCATGCATATACGAGAAAATACGTGTATATACGAGTAAGTACGTGTACACATGACAATAGCTATATAGATACTTGTTTAACCCGAGTATACTCGTGTACGATGGAACATTTGTATTTCTACGTTTATATGCATATTTATGCGTTTATAAACGAGTAAATATGTGTATATACGAGTATGTACGTGTACACATGAGAATATGCGTATAGATACGTGTTACCCCGAGTATACTCGTGTAAACAGGTACATTTCTATTTCGACGTGTATATACATATTCAAGCATGCATATACGAGAAAGCACGTGTACATACAAGTATGTTCGTGTACACACGAGAATATGCGTATAGATATGTGTTACCCCGAGTATACTCGTGTAAAAAGCTACATTTGTATTTGTACTTGTATATAGATATTTATTCGTGCATAAACGAGAAGGTACGTGTATATACAAGTATGTTCATGTACACACGAGAATATATGTAAACATGCGTGTTACCCCGAGTATACTCGTGCACAGAGGTAAATTTCTATTTAAACGTGTATATACACATTGATGCATGCATATACGAGAAAATACGTGTATATACGAGTAAGTACGTGTACACATGACAATAGCTATATAGATACTTGTTTAACCCGAGTATACTCGTGTACGATGGAACATTTGTATTTCTACGTTTATATGCATATTTATGCGTTTATAAACGAGTAAATATGTGTATATACGAGTATGTACGTGTACACATGAGAATATGCGTATAGATACGTGTTACCCCGAGTATACTCGTGTAAACAGGTACATTTCTATTTCGACGTGTATATACATATTCAAGCATGCATATACGAGAAAGCACGTGTACATACAAGTATGTTCGTGTACACACGAGAATATGAGTATAGATATGTGTTACCCCGAGTATACTCGTGTAAAAAGCTACATTTGTATTTGTACGTGTATATAGATATTTATGCGTGCATAAACGAGAAGGTACGTGTATATACAAGTATGTTCATGTACACACGAGAATATATGTAAACATACGTGTTACCCCGAGTATATTCGTGCACAGAAGTAAATTTCTATTTAAACGTGTATATACACATTGATGCATGCATATACGAGAAAATACGTGTATATACGAGTAAGTACGTGTACACACGACAATAGGTATGTAGATACTTGTTTAACCCGAGTATACTCGTGTACGATGGCACATTTGTATTTCTACGTGTATATGCATATATATGCGTTTATAAACGACTAAATACGTGTATATACGAGTATGTACGTGTACACATTAAAATATGCGTATAGATACGTGTTACCCCGAGTATACTCGTGTAAAGAGGTACATTTGTATTTCTACGTGTTCATGCATATTTAAGCTTGCATATACGAGAAAGTATTTGTATATACAAGTATGTTCGTGTACACACGAGAATATGCATATAGATGCGTGTTAACCCGAGTATACTCGTGCAGAGAGGAGAATTTGTATTTAAGATTGTACATACAATTTTATGCGAGCATATTCGAGAAAAGACAAGTATGTACGAGTATGTTCGTGTACACAAGAGAATATGCGAACAGATACGTGTAACCCGAGTATACTCGTGTACAGAGGTACATTTGTATTTGTACGTTAAAAAACATATTAATGCTTGCATACACATGTATATACGAGTAAAAACATGTATTAACGAGTAGTTTTGTGCATATCTGTATATATACGCGTTATCCCGAATATCGTGTATACTGGAAATTTTGTATTTCTACGTGTATATACCTATAAGTACGTGTAAACACAAGTAAATACGTGTATATACGAGTAGATAAGTGTAAACCCAATTTTTTTTTTTTTGCACTTCTACCTGTTATCCCGAGTATATTCGTGGACGGAGGTATGTGTAATTTCTAAGTGTATGTACAAATTTATTTGTGCATACACGAGTAAATACGTGATTACACGGGTATGTACGTGTGCACAAAAAATATGCGTATGGATACGTGTTAATCAGAGTATACTCGTGCACAGAGGTATATATATATATATATATATATATATATATATATATTTATTTATATTATATTATATATATATATATTTATGCATGCATATACGAGAAAATACGTGTATATTCGAGTAAGTTCGCGTACACACGAGAATAGACGTATATATATCGTATTTATATATGTATATATATATATATATATATATATATATATATATATATATATATATATATACATATATATATATATATATATATATATGCATATTTATGCGCTTATACATAGGTAAATGCATGTATATACGATTATGTATGTGTACACACGAGAGAATATGCGTAAAGATACTTGTTACGCCGAGTATACTTGTGCACAGAGAAATTTGCTTTTAAACGTGTATATACATATTTATGTGTGCATATAAGAGAATACGAGTATACGTGTTCACACGAGAATATGCGTGTGGATAAATGTTACACCGAGTATACTCGTGTGTAGAGGTACATTTGCATTTAAGATTTTACATACATTTTTATGCGTGCATACATTAGAAAATACAAGTACATACGGTGTAGATTTTTTTCAATCTCTCTAGATTTAGTATAAAGTTTAATCTGACGAAGTTTAATCTGCTTACTTTAGTTGACTAAATCAATCTGATTAAATTAGTTTGACTAAATCAATCTGATTAAATTAGTTTGACTAAATCAATCTGATTAAATTAGTCTGAACTAAATCAATCTGAACTAAATTAGTTTTTTTTCCCTACAACTAACCAAGTTAGTTTAAACTAACGTTAATCGTCGTCTGCAATTGAAAAAATCAGATTAAATATAATCTGAACTAAATGTGAGTCAGATTACTTTAGTCGATTGAGGATTTAGTTGATTAATGCACAACAATGGTTTAAACGCATATTCTCGTGCGTACACGTACATACTCGTATATACTTGTCTTTTCTCTTACATGCACGCATAAAAGTGTATGTACAATCATAAATACAAATTTTCCTCTGTGCACGAGTATACTCGGGTTAACATGCATCTATACGCATATTCTGGTGTGTACACGAACATACTTGTATATACACGTACTTTCTCGTATATGCACGCTTAAATACGTATATACACGTAGAAATGCAAATGTAGCTCTTTACACGAGTATACTCGGGGTAACACGTATCTTTACGCATACTATCGTGTGTACTCGTACATAATCGTATACTTGGGTTAAACACTTATATATATATATATATATATATACATATATACCTCTGTGCATGAGTATACTCTGATTAACACGTATCCATACGCATATTTTTTGTGTACACGTACATACCCGTGTAATCATACACTGTACATACACTTAGAAATTACACATACCTCCGTCCACGAATATACTCGGGATAACAGGTAGAAGTGCAAAAAAAAAAAAAAAAAAAAAATTGGGTTTACACTTATCTACTCGTATATACACGTATTTACTTGTGTTTGCACGTACTTATAGGTATATACACGTAGAAATACAAAATTTCCAGTATACACGAATATTCGGGATAACGCGTATATATACGGATATGCACAAAACTACTCGTTAATACATGTTTTTACTCGTATATACAAGTGTATGCGAGCATAAATATGTTTTTTAACGTACAAATACAAATGTACCTCTGTACACGAGTATTCTCGGGTTACAAGTATCTGTTCGCATATTCTCTTGTGTACACGAACATACTCGTACATACTTGTCTTTTCTCGAATATGCTCGCATAAAATTGTATGTACAATCCGAAATACAAATTCTCCTCTCTGCACGAGTATACTCGGGTTAACACGCATCTATATGCATATTCTCGTGTGTACACGAACATACTTGTATGTACACGTGCTTTCTCGTATATGCAAGCTTAAATATGCATGAACACGTAGAAATACAAATGTACCTCTTTACACGAGTATACTCGGGGTCACACGTATCTATACGCATATTTTCATGTGTACACGTACATACTCGTATATACACGTATTTAGTCGTTTATAAACGCATATATATGCATATACACATAGAAATACAAATGTGCCATCGTACACGAGTATACTCGGGTTAAACAAGTATCTATATACCTATTGTCGTGTGTACACGTACTTACTCGTATATACACGTATTTTCTCGTATATGCATGCATCAATGTGTGTATACACGTTTAAATAGAAATTTATTTCTGTGCACGAGTATACTCGGGGTAACACGTATGTTTACATATATTCTCGTGTGTACATGAACATACTTGTATATACACGTACCTTCTCGTTTATGCACGCATAAATATCTATATACACGTACAAATACAAATGTAGCTTTTTACACGAGTATACTCGGGGTAACACATATCTATACGCATATTCTCGTGTGTACACGAACATACTTGTATGTACACGTGCTTTCTCGTATATGCATGCTTGAATATGTATATACACGTCGAAATAGAAATGTACCTCTTTACACGAGTATACTCGGGGTAACACGTATCTATACGCATATTCTCATGTGTACACGTACATACTCGTATATACACATATTTACTCGTTTATAAACGCATAAATATGCATATAAACGTAGAAATACAAATGTTCCATCGTACACGAGTATACTCGGGTTAAACAAGTATCTATACACCTATTGTCATGTGTACACGTACTTACTCGTATATACACGTATTTTCTCGCATATGCATGCATCAATGTGTGTATACACGTTTAAATAGAAATTTACCTCTGTGCACGAATATACTCGGGGTAACACGTATGTTTACATATATTCTCGTGTGTACATGAACATACTTGTATATACACGTACCTTCTCTTTTATGCACGCATAAATATCTATATACACGTACAAATACAAATGTAGCTTTTCACACGAGTATACTCGGGGTAACACATATCTATACGCATATTCTCGTGTGTACACGAACATACTTGTATGTACACGTGTTTTCTCGTATATGCAAGCTTAAATATGCATGAACACGTAGAAATACAAATGTACCTCTTTACAGGAGTATACTCGGGTTAAACAATTATCTATACACGTTTAAATAGAAATTTTCCTCTGTGCACGAGTATACTCGGGGTAACACGTATGTTTACATATATTCTAGTGTGTACACGAACATACTTGTATGTACACGTGCTTTCTCGTAGATGCATGCTTGAATATGTATATACACGTCGAAATAGAAATGTACCTCTTTACACGAGTATACTCGGGGTAACACGTATCTATACGCATATTCTCATGTGTACACGTACATACTCGTATATACACGTATTTACTCGTTTATAAACGCGTAAATATGCATATAAACGTAGAAATACAAATGTTCCATCGTACACGAGTATACTCGGGTTAAACAAGTATCTATATACCTATTGTCATGTGTACACGTACTTACTCGTATATACACGTATTTTCTCGTATATGCATGCATCAATGTGTATATACACGTTTAAATAGAAATTTACCTCTGTGCACGAGTATACTCGGGGTAACACGTATGTTTACATATATTCTCGTGTGTACATGAACATACTTTTATATACACGTACCTTCTTGTTTGTGCACGCATACATATCTATATACACGTACAAATACAAATGTAGCTTTTTACACGAGTATACTCGGGGTAACACATATCTATACGCATATTCTCGTGTGTACACGAACATACTTGTATGTACACGTACTTTCTCGTATATACATGTTTGAATATGTATATAAACGTCGAAATACAAATGTACCTCTTTACACGAGTATACTCGGGGTAACACGTATCTATGAGCATATTCTCATGTATACACGTATATAAACGTATTTTCGCTTGTGTGCACGCATAAGTATGTGTATACACAATTAAAAGCAAATTTGCCTCTGTACACGAGTATACTCGGGGTTCCACGTATCCATATGCATATTCTCTTGTATACACGTACATACTCGTATATACACGTATTTACTCGTGTATGCACACATAAATATGTATATTTACTTAAAATTTCAAATATACCTCCGTACACGAACATACGCGGGATAACACGTTTATATACGTGTATACCCGCACGTAGTCGTATGTACACGCATTAACTCGTGTATGCTTGCATAAATATATATATACACGTAAAAATACAAATGTGCCTCTGTTCATGTGATATTTATATTTTACGAATGTAATCTGAATTAAAAAAGTAATCAAATCAATTTGATTACTTTTAATCTGATTACTTTTAGTTTGATTAAATTCAATCTGATTAATTTAATCTGAACTAAATCAATCAGAACTAAATTAGTTTTTTTAGTCAACTAACGAGTTAGTTTAAACTAACGTTAATCTTCGTCTGCAATTGAATTAAATTTTTAAAATATTAGTCTGAACTAAATGGGAGTCAGATTACTTTAGTCAACTAATCAATCAATTACAAATTTAGTTGATTTTTTTAGTTGATGCCCAACACTGGCTCCATCCAATTACTATTCCTTCTCGAAGTTTTCAAGGGATTACGGTAATTGCAAGTAGTCAAGTGTAGCCATTTTCTCTGTTAGCTTTGAGCGTATGAATAACGCGCAAGAATTTGAATAATTAGAAAATAATTTTTAAAGAGTACTTATTATAACTAAGCACTTTTAACGCATTGATATTGTTTCAAATGGTGTATTTTAAGGAATTTACTAAAAGTGAAACTTTTTGTCCAATTGATTTGCAAATTTTGCAGAATTTTTGCTCTTAAAGCGCAATGCTTGAAAAATAGTTAGATAAACTCCACACGCGTTGTTTTTTGATTTACGAGCTTGATTTTAAACACATTTAGGAAGTAAATAGTGTCAAGAGTGAAAATCTAAACATTGATGCATTCTCTTTCATTGAAAACAGCAGGCTAATTTGCAAAAATTAACAATTTGTTAAATATTAAAACTACAATTAAATTCAAATGCACTCCTCTAAAAGTGTAAGTAAATTACTACCGGTTTGGTATAAAACATTGAACAATATTTTAGTTTACATAATTACGGCAGTGCGTGTGATATTAAACATGACTTCAACCAGTACCTTAACTTTTTAGGCCTACGGCTAAGAGGTGGGGTGTGTGCGGAGAAAAGTACCTTAACTTTTATATGGCGTGAAATATTGTTCACCGGCAGGAGGCCCGCTTGCTGAGAAAACAGAAAAATATGCCCAACTAGTAACAACTAATCACTAAATAGCTAGTTAAAGAATTTTATGAGCTCGTAAATCATGCATCATTTGTTTTTAACAGATAAAACAAATCTTACTTGGGAACCAAATAAAAAAAATCGCAATTTAAAATAAATAATATTGCGCGTTACATTATATCGCGTTAATAAGAATCGCAATTGAAAACGCATTGTAAAACACGTTTTTTGACGCATAAATCATTTGCCCTTGTCACCCCCAATACCGAAATATAGGTCTTATATTTAGCGACATTTTAAGAAAAAGCGCCAACTTGGCGATAAATAAAAGTTTCTAGAAACAGTCATCACTTTGCCGGCCGGCATCTTTGAATGTTAACGAAGCTAGTTAAATTTGGTGATTTTTTTTTAACGTCGCCAGAACTTAAAACCTTATATCTTGATAACTGGGAGACGTAGACAAAAGATTTACACGTCAAAAAACATGTTACGCTATTATTTTTTTATTACTACTTTTTATTTAAAACTAGCCGTACCCGCACGACTTTGCCCGTAGTAGAAAATTAAAAGGTCATCTAGTTCGCCTGTATATTTACGACAAATAATGGATGTTGAATTTCTCGCCAATATGCTATGTTCATTTTCTCGTCCATGCTATGGTTATTTTCTCGTCTATGTTATGGTAATTTATTTGTCCACGTTATGGCAATTCGCTCGGTATTGCTGCAGAGGAATTAAATCCACCAATCTAGAACTGGAATAAAAAGAGAACAAAATCGAATTTTCGAAAAATCGCTTCCAGGTGCACACTCCTTTACTACAAACTAATTTTGCGCCAAATTTCATAAAAATCGGCTGAATGGTCTATCCAGACGGAGATCTACTTTTAGCTTTATTATTAGTAAAGAATATCAATTTTACACTGACGTAGTAAAAGTAAAAACTTTGAAAAAGCAATTTTCAGAGATTAATAAATATCCACATGCACAACGTATAGATATATATAGATAATAAAAAATGAAATCAGCTTCACTACTAACATTAAATGCAAATCATAAAATAGGAAATTTGCTGGAGTAACGAAAAAAAAATAATTTAGTTAATAAAGCCATAGGCAATAAAATTTCCCACAATATTTTACATCATTTCAAACAAAATAAAAGATACTACTTTTAAAATCTCTCTACATTTTAAACCAACACTCAGACTTAACGGAAAATACGCGAAGTACAAAAAGTTAATTTCAAACTTTGATAAAAAACTTCTTCAATCAAATTAATAAATCTGTGGTGGAACCTAAAAGGCACTTTCTAACGCTCTATATTCCGAAATACACTTCGAAGAATTCGCACTTAAATAACGAATTAAGATTTCGTTTTGAATTCAAAGTTCCGACTAGAGTAATTAACTATTCCAAAGAGCGCCAAGTCCATTTACTCATCAATACTTTTAGTGAAGCATTGATGTTGAACGCACTCCTTAACTTTTATTCGAAGACAAATTACTATTTAATGATGTATTACTATGAATTGTTATTTGAAGGTAAGTACTTTCTATAAAGAAAAGCTGTAACTTAATTGAGTTAAATTCAAGTTATTTTTTCTCAAACTAATGGTTCATGATAAAAACTTGTCTTAATAAAGTTATTGTATTCCAGGCTTGATTATGGATTTTTTTAAATGGTGCTTCAGAATTGTTAAAAAACCTATACTTTTAAAAAAAATTTGCCAAATTTTACAATTAATTTATAGCCTTGCGTTGTTTACAAAAACGAATTATAAAGACATGTCTAAAGAGAGGTAGTGAAACTTTACTAATAATAAAGTTGAAAGTCTCTCTGTCTGGATGTCTGGATCTCTGTGACGCACATAGCGCCTAGACCGTTCGGCCGATTTTCATGAAATTTGGCACAAAATTAGTTTGTAGCGTGGGAATGTGCACCTCGGAGCCATTTTTCAAAAACTCGATTTTGTTCATTTTCTATTCCAATTTTAAGAACATTTTCCCGAGTAAAATTATCATAAGATGGATGAGTAAATTACCAAGTTATCATAACGTGGAACCGTAACATGGGAAAGCCAATAGGCACGAAATTCACCATACATTATTTTGTAAATATATACAGGCAAACCAAAAGACTTTTAATTTTCTACTACGAGCAAAGCCGTGTGGTTACCACTATGACTAATATAAAGGTACATAAAACGAATCATTTTATTTAATTAAACACTTTAAATTGGGGATGATGATGTATCTTTTAATGACCAGTATGTTTTAAGTTAGAGGACGTATACTATTATCACCCGGTATTTTAAAGTTCAAAAATGCTGAATTCATAAAATGACGGAAATAGTTATGGATCATAGTCTACGTTTATAAGTAATGACTAAAGACATATGAGACAATGAGGAGTAAAGAATGTAAGTGCCAAAATTAAAAATTTGTAAATAACCAGTTCAAACGGTAGGTGAATCCCTCCTCTGGTCTTGGGGCAAGAGATAGTACTTGTAGCTCTGGTAGGTGCTGCTATACAGCATGATTTAGAAAAAAATATTCAATGAAAGCCTAACTAGGACCTTATCCTTACACGCGTTTTTCTCAAAACTTGAAAACGTCCACTTATATTCCTTTGCTTTGCACTGCCTCATACTATATAAATCCGCAGGTTTTTTCAATCCTTGAGTCATTCGATTATTATAACTACGAGGCGTGTTTTTAAAGTAAGGTTCGTTTTGAAATAAAAAAAAAAACGAACCGAGTACAGAGAGAGCAAAGAAATGTATTGCACAAAAATCTACCATCCTTACACGATTTCTCGACATTGCTCTCGTTTTGTCATAGCGTGGTACAGGTTTTGGTATACATATTCGTACAAAGTTGCCGCTTGTATAGTCAAACATGAGGACGATTTTGTACATCCTCTAGTCTGCCCCCACCTCGCTAGCAGCAACTTTTAATTTATTTCGGCATCTAAGGTCTTTCCTAGGTGGTATGTGGCACAACAGCAGTAATGAGCTCAAAGAATATGTTACTTCATGGTTGACTACACAGGCGGCAAAATTCTACGAATAGGTATACAAAAATCTGTACCACGCTTTGACAAATGCTTGGAAAATCACGGGCGTAATTTCGAAGTATAGCGTAAAGGTGGTAGATTTTTGTGCAATAAATTTCTTTGCTCTATATGTCTCTCTCGTCCTTTTTTTAATTTCAAAACGGACCTAACTTTAAAAACGTCCCTCGCACAATCAGTAATGACAGATACAGTTTAATGAAAGGGAGCTGAAGTATAAGATTTAAATAAGAATCTAAGCGTATAAAAAAATATCGCTCTGACCCAAAAGCAAGCTCTAAACTTTACACAAAATTAATCATTGCTATGACACGCATCATTATACACCTTATAAAATATTCAAATGGGGAAATTACACATGCATTTAAATTCGCTATTAACTGGCATTAAAATAAATTTTGATCGTGTCCTTAAGCTATGTAGTAACATTAAATTTAAATAAAAATAGATGACTTTCCTAGCTCGTAATGGAGATGTCTTAATAGAGAAAAAAAAATCTCGACGAAAAGAAGAAAAAACTTTATACCCGCATTGAACGGTTTAATCAGGGAAATGTCAGTATAAATTAGCTGAGGTTTTATATCTGCCAAGCTCTAAGTGTCACATTCCGCTAACGCGATTATTGAGGCTTCGATTAGGAAAGGCTCACCAAGGGAAGAATCTAAGTAAGATTTAGAGTTAGATCTATTGTATTACGTTGTTAGATCTCGAGCTTTTTTTTTTCTTTCTAGGAAGGTAACTAAGAGGAATAAAATTTCGTTGGTTTTTCTTTCTCAAAGCTAAAGAACATTTGTTTCTTCAATTAAATATGTTAATTGGTTTTAGCTGCACAAACTTTTAACGTCTAACTTTAATCTTTGTACCTGTAATGTATGACTAATTGAGACGGAGTGTGTGCACCAAAACTCCCTAGAATATTCACTCAAATAGGCGTTACAAATTTCTAAAATATGTTCTAAAGCTTTAAAGGTATGCACTAATCATTATTTTACCTACAAAAAAAAAAACTTGTCACAATGTTAAATAAAAATTAAACGCTCTTTCTATTCTTAGATTTTGTTAAAAGGCAAAACTCATAATAAAACAATTTTTCACTAAGCCAATGGTATGAACCTTAATTCATTGACCTACTTTTCTGCAACTTAATACAGTCGACTCTCGATTACTTGAAGTCATAACTCGAATGTTCTTTTATAACGAAGTTTTCAGTCGCTCCCAAAATAATTTAGTGGTTTCAATACAAAGTGTATTTTTATATCTCGAATGTACTACTTTTAAGTCGAACTTTTAACGACAGTTTCGTTTTAATTAATGCATAAAAATGCAGCCAAAGTAAGAAACAAAAAAAGGGGGCTTTTTCCTATTTAACACATTGCTTTGCTAATCAGTTTATGTGAAGGGGATAATTCATTTACAATAACATATTTCTGCAAGATTGAGCTATTTTTTTGCCGTGGCTGACAACCTAAAATTTTATCCCTGGGTAATCTTTGACACGCTTAAAAGTTTGTTAAAAATTGAAAAAAGTAGCCTTTATTTTATGGATGATTCAAAAATTTGTGCTTTTATGACAGAAACAGTAGTTAAAACTGTTTTAAAAACTGTGGTTTAACAAACAGTAATGATAACGAAGCTAAAAAGCGTCCGACAAATGGGATCATCTTGAAATCTTTGTTGATGGTTAGAAATGAAAAATTACTTGAATACTGAGGAAAATGTGTGAATCTTTGTGCTACGACGAGTGAAGGAAACCGGATTCCTTCCGACACTTAACTTTAAAACATATCACGTGGCTTGAGATCCTTGCTTCAAGATTTGAAAGCTTCACTTAATTCACTTTTTATCCCTTCTCGATGAGATAGACGATAAATTTGTGCTATCACTGGTAGAAGAGTCCACACGAAATGGAGCGTGGTAGATTCGGGCGTGATTTGTGCGAACCCAGTAATTTTTAAATTAATTTGATGCTCATTTACGAAGAGAAGTCTTGGGAAATTAATGTTGTTAACTAACATCGTAGCACCATGAAATTTCTAAAAAATGTTCAAACAGAATCATGAAAAATTGGCATCAATAAACAATAGAAAAGCATTCAAATGTTGGCACCCATTTGTAGCGTAGGCAATAGTTATTAGTAGTTTATATTTAATACAGGTAGAAAAGTTTTATTAGATGATTATTTAAAGAAAGAAGGAGTTAAGGCTTGATAAGTAAACACCATTGTCTCATAACATTGCACTTAGTTATCTTTGAAAAATGTTTAATCAGAACCATAAAATCTTAAGCTTTAATATTTAATACAAAAGTACTCAAATGCAGCAGCTAATTTGATGCAAAATTGTGACCCGAAATATTGCCACAAATTCAGGATGGAAGGAGTAAAACTTTTAACATGAAACAAAACTTTTGAAATATGTAGTCCTACTTACAGTTTGAATGTAAGATGAAAAGTTTTCATCTGTTATTCCTCTATTTTCATCCTCTACTCGTTTCAAATTTTTGGTATACCATACGTATGTCTCAAAACAAACTTTTGTAAAAGCAGACACTTCATAATTCATCATGAAAAGCAGTTTCGGTAACACTTCAAAAGTTTCGGAAGTGTTACTTCGCTTTGTATGCATTATACGAGGTTCAGCTTCAATAAGAACGCGAATTCTTTAGATAAATGTCTTATTTTAACGAAGCTCGGAAATTCAAAAGGATTTAGGAATCATTCAAGACTATTGCCAAATATAAATCCCACGTGGTTATGAATGCTCGATACCACTTGGTCTCAGGTGTAAAGTTTATATTTTTAAGAGTAAAAGGTCCTTTGTAATTTAAATAAACACCAATATATATGCGTGACGATTTAGTTCTTTACATTTTACTAGTATGTGTGTTCAATTCAAATGAAGTTGTTCAAAACTTAGGTAACAATACTGACATACTAGATACTCACAGTGTACTTATTTTTTTTAGTACAAAAAGTAATGTATTCGCGAAAAAATTGCCCTAATTGTCCCAATTTAATGTTCGGCCTAAATGTCCATTTTACTCAACCTGAATGAATATGAACCACAAACAATACCGTATTTTGTGTAACAATAAGAATACTTCCTAAGGCTTTATGGGTTTCTTCCTTATATATTATTTCTGTAGCCTGTTTTTTGTTCCTACTCGAGATCTTCCTCAATTTTTGATCGATTTCTTTAATTTACATCTCACTTTAAAGCTTATCGCGCAAGTTAATGACGAAAAATAGACCCACGGTCTAAAAATTGTTTTTTTTTTTGTCAAAAAAACATGTTTTAAAGCACTGGACTGAGGTTTTCGGTTAAATTTAAAAGTTTAACTTGCGTTATGACCGACAGAGCTGAATATCTCGATCGGCAGAGCGTTCGAATGGCAGCCAGAAGAACGAGTATTCGCGCCCGGCCCAGACAATCTGCATCAAAAAATAGACAAATATCACTCATTACATGATTACATAAACACAATAAATATTACAAGTGAGGAAATAAATGAGACGGATGCGCTCCCCCCTTGCTGTTACGAAAACTTGGTGAGACATGTAGCTGTATCGATTCTTAATTGTAATTTTTTTATTGTTTTTAAAGCTTTGACTCCGGTTAGAAAGCTAAAGCATAATGAAAGCGAAAATATAAGTATAAGGTTTAAGATTTCAGATTACAATGGAATAGTTTTTGTTCAGAAAAAGTAAATAAATCGTATACTGAAATGTAGATTCTTCTAATGACAGTTTTTGAACCTTTGTACAATCAAAAATATTTCTACCATAAATTGAAATTACGCCTTTCATTTAGTTAAACTATGAATATTTATTAGAATACGAAGTAAAACATTAGAATTACTAACAACTTGATGGGTAAAATATATTTTTTTTTCTTCTTTCGGCAAAAACAAATAGATAGTCATATTTTTACTACATTCGAAAAGCTACGCTAAAAAATGAACTCAGTTTAACTGATTTTGTATTTTAACCGTTCGGTTAAATGATGAACACGTGCTGCCATCTAAGCCATAACGGTTCAAGCAGCCTGCGATAACAAATTGTATAAATTTTCAAAAATAAAAATATTTCTCTTCAATATATTATCTTATATACGTATTACTTCTGTGGATTATTTTCCTGTCGGTATGCGAGATCTTTCTTATTTCTTCGAGAAATCCCCCCCCCCTCATTTTAAAGCTTATCAGATGGGCTAATGATGAAAAATAGAATTAAGGTCTAAAAATCAATTTTTCGGAAACACCCCTTGCTGTTGCAAAACCTTGATGCAGCTTGTAGTTCTTATGCATATTTTTGTAAAGCGAAATTTTAGTACAATTTTCCAATTTTTTGCGTCGCTTTAAGCGAAAAAAATCTTTAATTAACCTATTTTTTTATTTTTTTTAAAGCTTAAAAGCAGTGGTTTTAGTTGTTCGGTTAAATTGATTAGTTTTCTAGGTAGAGCGTTCGGCTATAAACTATCTGGACTTCGGCCCGCCCTGGCTGTCCGACATTATAACTAATTTAGATTAATTTTACGCATTACATGTACTCATAATATACAACAAATAACACACGTAAGGCAATAAAGTAAATACGACGGGAATGCTACTTGGTGTTTCGACTTCTTTATGCAGGCTACAGTTAGTATTCAGATAAGTTGACTATTGACTGAAGAGTGTTCTTTCTGTTTTTTAAGCTTCGACTCCGTTGAGACTACTAAGCATAATGTAAGCTTTAAAAAGTATTCGATTTAAAAATTCAGTTCTCAAGAGTATAGTTCAGAAAAACTTTTTCATTGTATGCTGAAATGTAAATTTCTCTCATTGCAGTGTTCGACCTTTTGTATAAATGAAAAAATACTACGCCAAATTGAAGTTACGAGTTTCACTCAGTAAACATTTGACTATTTAGTCGCGCGCGAATATGATGTAAAACATTAAAATTATTATCAACTTCATTAGTAAGAAATCATTGGATTTGGATTTGAATTTTAAATGTTCGACTAAAAGAAAGACATGCCCTGGCATTCAAGCCGTACTGTTAAAACGGCCTCCGATGCGAAATTGCATCAATTTTCAAAAAAAAAAAAAAAACACTTATTTTTAATCTAATTTATTATTTCTCTAGAATTTTTGTTTCAATTGCCAAGCGAGATCTTCCTCATTCTTTAATTAAATTCAATGTTTTACGAATAATTGTAAAGCGTATCATGCTGGCTAAGGATAAAACATAGACGCAATGTCTTTTTTTTTTTGGCAGGAAGCTTTTTTTTTTTGTTTGCTGTTTTTTATTACACGTTGCTACATGAATAGCATTTGAAAACAAAGGCACAACTGCTCGGTTGGTTGGAGTGTCGTGCTGTTAATCAGAATGGCGCCAGTTCAAATTCTAACCAATAAATATCTCTTTAATGTTTTTTTTTTTCGTCAGATGCTCACATAGGCAGGACTGTATTTGCCACAACCCGTTTTTCCACATGAACAATAACTGCTTTTTTCACGAGTCGCTCAGTCACACTTTTAATGATATTTATGTTTGCATTGAAAATACGTACAACCAAAAGGTGAACGATGATCACATTATCACAACGTTGAATGTAACGAGGTTTTGTTGCGGATGTTTTCAAACTACATGCCTTCATTTTTTAGTTTACTTTTTTTTTTTTTTTTTGTTTACTTTAATTCTTTAATATTTTTTCGATTCTTCTTCATTATGTTCTTTCTTTGAAATTTTTGAAGGGCGAAATGCCACATGAAACGATTCGAAGCATGCTGTGGAGTTCCGCACGGGTCGACTAGTCTTATTTAAAAACTAGAAATAATACACAATACTTGACCTAGACATAAATACAGGTAGACTTTTACGCTATGTCTGATTCTTCTCGACACATCCCTACATATTGAAAAAATTAAGCGAATTTTATGCTTCACTTTTTTTTACTCAAATGTAAACTAGTTATTTTTTAAATTTTCAAGGAAAATGTAGAAAATATACCAGAAAATCCTCTTTATTAAAAATTATTAAAATAGTTTTAAAAATTTTTATGGAGAATGCTCAATGTGCTGATAACATTTTTTTATGTTTATTAATTTTCCAAGTACATTTTTCAATTTGATCAATTAACTCGGCTCTTGAAACTCTACTGGTAAATTGCAGTATCTGTTAGTTTTTATTTTTTTACTTTGTGCATTTTTATTATCTATTGCATTAGCTTCATTCTGACAGCTTACCTATTTGGTTTCCAATAATAACATAGCACGGAAAAGAAATCTAATTCCTACATTTCTCTGTTGTTAGTATGGAATCCAAAACGCGATTCTTCAATTATCTCGAAAACTCATTTCTTCAGATCTCTTTACCATCCCACGGTAGTGTACATGTAAATGGTTTACACTCACCATAGAGCAAAATAATGACGAAGTCCTTTTTTTTTAAACTTTTGCTACATATGGACCTTAACTTCTTAATTTGAATTGAAAAATAATCTAAGTAAGCACTACTCTTTATGATACAATGCAAAATACATTATTTTGGTGGGGGGGAGTCAAATGTTAGTTATTTAGGCAAACAAAAAATTAAATCTACAAAAATTTATCAATCAAACTAAGGCCCCTATATATACAGCGACTCTAAATCAAATGTCAAAATCTGGTTTTATTACCAATAATCTACTAATAATAATCTGAATGGGGTCGTATCCAAAATTTTAAAAGTATTTTTTCTGAAAGAGCATTCTTAAAAACATAGAATCTGACAATTTTTTAAATAATTTGTTTAAGTTTAATATTTTTAGAAAATTACTTAAATCGGTGCTCTTTCATCGTTTAACGCTTCTGCGGATGACATCACAAATGATGAAATACCACTCAGTGTTGCCATTCACGTTTCAAAATATTTAACCGCATCTTTACTCACGTGTATTGGCAACGATATGGTTGATAGCAAGCGTAGAGCGCAATTGTAATTCGCTTCTTGATTATCAACACGTGGAAATGTGGAAGGAAGATGCGCCATAGTGCATCATTTGTGATGTCATAAATACCACGCCTTGTTTGAAGAATCAGACATTTTAAAAAATTAATTAAAAAATAACTGTTGAGAACATAAAAGTATTTTCTGAGTTCATGTTTTTTTTTTTTTTTTTTGCTTATTCTGTCAATTTTAGTGAAAAAAAGTACTACTTTTGACTGAAGAAAACCACCCCATTGCTCAAAACAGAAAATCTTACTGTCCGTTGTTGAAATGCAAGTAAAATCCCAGAAGTGCAGCGTGTTAAAGTAATGACAAAAGTAAAAGAGCAAAAAAAAATATTTTTTTTTTTTTTTTTTTGTAGCACGAGTTTTTGAACAAGGAAAAAAATCTCTTCATCATGAAAAATATTTTTCATGATGAAATTACATTGGAATAAAAGTCTTCAAAAGTTCATTTCATGCGAATTTTCTCTTTCAAGAAATGCAATTTAAATTTATGACGCACTTCTTTACTTTCCTTCCGGGATGAGATTTAGCCAAATAGTTTCCGTCACCATAAAATTAACAATTTAAAATGAAAGCAATAAAAAATGCATTGCTTCAGGATATTTTTACCAATCCCAGTTCAGAAAACTACATTAATAACTTTTGCAATAACACGGCAAGAAAACGACCTGATGTTTCTGCCAACACTGACGCAACTGATAAAATTTTAATGAAATTCAAAGGAACTCCGAAATAAAAAAATTTGACTCATTTTATTGTAAATACTAGTGGTACCCTCACGGCTTTGCCCGTGATAGAAAAATTAAAAGGTCTTTTGATTCGCCTGTATATTTACAAATAATGTATGGTGAATTTTCTCGCCATTTGGCTTGTACCCATGTTACGGTTCCAGGTTATGATAATTTCGTATCTTGCCAATTGGCTTGCGCCCATGTTACGGTCCAACGTTATGACAATTTCGTAATTTACTCGTCAATTTTATGATATTTTTGTTCTTAAAATTGGAATAGAAAAAGAACCACGTCGAATTTTCGAAAAATCGCTTCTAGGTGCACACCCCCATGCTACAAACTTACTTTGTGCCAAATTTCACGAAAATCGGTTGAACGGTCTAGGCGCTATGCGCGTCACAGAGATCCAGACATCCTACAGACATCCTCCGGACAGAGAGACTTTCAGCTTTATTATTATTAGTAAAGATTTCAACTAATATGAAGAGAGAAAAGCTAGTAGAATTATGAAAGTAGTTTTTTTCCCTCTCTTTCCTTTAAAAAAAATCAATGTTCATTTAAACAAAAAACTTGTTCCAGACCTAAGTAAGCCTATTTTTTGTATCCCATATCAATTATCACTAGCTCCGGTGTATTTTCTACAATCTGGATACTAAGAACATCAGATTAAAGTTAAAACCACAGTTGTTGACAAAAAGTTTACGCTAAAGAGTTAAGACTGCGATCGATCAGTTATCGAAATCTATCCGTCTTTGCGAATAGTATAATTGTGTAATAGTGCAATTCCACGAAAATGTTAACCTGAGCACCAAAATTTCAAGATTAATAAAACTTTTTAGTATTGTATATCAATAAATAGTTTGAAATACATACTTTTAAACTGCACCAAGTTAAATTTGGATTTATAATTTCTTTCTGAAAAAAAAAAGCCGTAACAGATGTCTATGTCTTTTCCGGAAATTTTGGGGGGTAGTAATCCACCTTTTTCCTAAAAAAAAACCTAACTAAAAAAAGTTAAAGGTTAATTTTGTTATACTCATAATACAGTTTTATACTGGAAGCTTATCTCAAGAAATATCTTTATGGTGTTTTGTTCAGAAACAAACTTAAAATCAGTTTAGAAATGTCAATCATTTACAAAAATCAATTATTTCCCCTGAGCATGATAATGGGATCGTTTTCAAAATTTTAAAAGTATTTTTTTCTGAAAGAGCATGCTTAAAAACATAGGATCTGACATTTTTTTAAGTAATTTGTTTAAGTTTAATTCTTTTTAAAATGTACTGCAATCAGTGCGCTTCCATTGCTTACGCTTCTGCCGATGACATCACAAATGATGAAATTACATTCGCTGTTGCCATTCACAGAGCAAAATATTTAATTCGCATCTTCACTCACTTGTATTGGCAACGATATGGTTGATAGCAAGCGCAGAGAGCAAATATTTAATTCGCTTCTTGATTCTTCTAACGTGGAAACACGGCAGAAAGATGCGACGTCATAAAGACCACGCCTTGTTTGAAAAGTCGGGCATTTTAAAAAATTAATTAAAAAATAACTGTTGGGAAAATTGAAGTATTTTCTTGGTCCATGTTATTTTTTTTCCTTATCCTATCAATTTCAGTAAAAGTAGTACTTTTGATTGAAGGAAATAAACCCTATTATTGGTGACCTCCGAAATAGACAACAATATCAATCCGGAATTTACCATCTCCAGACATGAACTCTATTAAAAAAAGTTTGAAAAGGGTTCCTTTTTGTAGAATGAACAGCAAATTGGTTCCAGTGAAAAGAAACTTAAACTCGCACTTAAATATTTTTAATAAATTCTAGAATGATATTTCTTCCGACTTATTTCTGAATTTAGTGGACCAAGTTAAATCACAAATCTGAACTTAAGAATGAATCAGGCACCACATGGTATTAAAAATAACTAAATGTTTCTAGCAAAAAATGCAAATTAACTTATAATTTTGTAAACACATGGTTTTTGTTTTATAAATATACCGTACATTATGAGGTAGTTTCATTGCTTCTGATATATATTTGTTGTGACCCTTGGTTTAAGTTATACACGTTATCTAGTATAAACAAACTATTTTACAACATTTTGATTTAAAATTAGATACAATTAAGGTATAATATACATCGTAGAAAACGCAGAGTTTGCCGTGCAACCTTCTGATGTGGAGTCAGAGTCTAAACTGAACTGCTGGGGGGTCCTTACTCTTGGAAAGGACAAACTTTGGACAATTTCCATTGGCTGGTGTCCACGTGAACAGTTCGTGGTGTACATGTGGTGCACAAGTGATGTGTGGGTGTTGTACCCCACATAGATATTTTGTGAGGCTAACTAATCGTCACTACATATTCAAGATGATATCCCTTCAACAGATATTTTTTGTCATAACCTTTAAGATTTCACATATCTTAAGTGAACTTATACTGCCGTGAGTAGGAAAAGAGCCGTTACCATAATTTAATTATTTCGATTTTTTTTTTTTTTTTTTGCATTTTTGCTACTTATTGTAAGTTAGCTTTATTACATACTAGTGGTACCCGCACGACTTTGCCCGTAATAGAAAAATTAAAAGGTCTTTTGATTCGCCTCTATATTTACAAATAATGGCTGGTAAATTTTCTCGCCAATTGGCTTGTACCCATGTTACGGTTCCACGTTATGATAATTTCGCAATTTACTCGTCCATCTTATGATAATTTCGTTCTTAAAATTAGAGTAGAAAAAGAACCACATCGAATTTTAGAAAAATCGCTCCCAGGAGCACACCTCCATGCTACAAACTAACTTTGTGCCAAATTTCATGAAAATCGACCGAACGGTCTAGGCGCTATGCGCGTCACAGAGATTCTGACAGACAGAGATCCGGACAGAGAGACTTTCAGCTTTATTATTAGTGAAGATTTCACAAGCTTGTTTAGTTGTTTTCCGCTTAAAAACAAAGGACGCAAAGAACAAATTCCATCAATAACCTATAGTTAGTATTGAATCTAAAACGCGTTTCTTCAAATAGCTCAAAAACTCAATTCTGCAGATACTGCTGTTTACTTGCAGACGCCAGTATAGCTCTATCTATGCTTCTGTAATATGAGCATAGTATGTGGGAGGAGGAGGGGATTTGTAACATTCTATCATATTATGAAAGAAAAGAAGTAGAATTCCCTTTTCCAACAGTGAAAAATCGATAAATGTAGCTGCAATTGCGAAAAATTTATAGAAAATCTTAAACAAAAGTTAAACCAATTACCCAAACAAGATGGATTCCGTAACTTAATTTGCGGTTTCTTTCTTTCAGCGTTAATACATTTTAAATTCCAATTTTTTTTTCGCCAAAAGTTTGCGACTTGAGTTTTAAATTAAAATCACCGTATTCTAGAATCTAGTAAGAAATTCATGGGTAAATTATTTTCTGAGATTTCCATAAAGAAACTTTAATTTTGAACTATTCATTGTTTCTGAAATAATGATAAAATATGGCTTCAGGCAATTTTATACTATTTTACTGCTCCGTTGTCTTGTAAAATGTAAAATATAACTGCTTTTGTAATTGGAAAAATGTGATAGATAATTCATAAAGCACAGTTATCCTTAATGGATTTTTTTACGTTTAATTAACTGCATTTTTAAAAAAGTCTTTCCTTTCTAGCTTCTCAACGATTAAAAGGTTTTTATTTCGCCTTTTATAAGAAGATTATAATAACTTTTAACTGAAAGGAGGATACCCTTTTTGCCAAAATAAGCTTCGTAATTATATTTTTACCTAGTAACAAATAAATCTTCTAAAATAGTTATCAAAAAATGAGTTTTGCATGAAATGTATTTGCGTATAACTTCTAGAACGTTCAGCTGATTAAACGTACTATAACGAATTCGCTATCAACCCTTTTTTTAGTCGATGTAGACCAGGGATTTGAAAACTCTTAGGCTCTGAACCTCCCTTTAAACACTAACATGTGGTCCCCCTCCCCCCCCCCCCCCGTATCAGGTGAGGTTGGCTTGCACAAACCTCCAAAACATTAATAAGAGGGCTGGCACTGTTTTTAACGTTATATGTGACCACAAAACTGAACAAATCATTGTTTGTTTCATTTTTTATTTTATTTTTTATAATCACATAGTCGTATATTTCTTCTGGATTAACTTTCTAAAAATGGTTATCGACAACGCTTTGACGCCCAAATTTAGCAGATTATTGTAGGCATATGTTTCGGGGATACAGGGAAACCCTTTTAAATTCCCCTAAAACACTTGTCTGCAGTAGTCTGCAAATTTTGTGTGTTGAAACGTAGTTGATTGCCATTTACTTCTCCGCACAAAGATATTTATTTATTTCATATAATTTTCTTTGTTCCGACTAATTTAAGAATATTTATATAAACCTTTCGGTTCATACGTCTCTTAGCAGAGCAAGATTAAAGCATCTGCTCATGGGGCACTGGCCCAGGGCCTCAAAATTTGGGAGGAGAGTACCTAGTCTGAAGCTATAGTTTAAAAAAAAAATCAGTTCGCACTACAGCAAGATGAAAACATTTAAATTTGGTTCCAGTTAGTACGGATAAACGAGATTGTACTGTTTTACATTAAAAAGTTACATAATACATACTTTTGATATTTATGTATTTTTGCAACCTGATAAAATTTGATGTTTTTTCTTTTTTTCTTTCTAGTGGGGCTGCGGTAGAGGCACTGTCTTTTGCAGACCTAATGCGATCCCCCGGCTTAGCAACCACTCTTTAACGTGGAACCACTAGCGTTGGGATGCCATTCCCACGAGAGTCTTGACGCCCAGTTTGCTCATTAGATGGAGGCTCCTGTGCTTTCTTTGATGCGAAAGAGCACTACGGATTTAATTTTGCTAAGAGGTACTTCATGCAAAACGAGTACTCGAGGGAAATTTTACATGCCGCAAAATTTTACATGATGCTATCGATTTTCTGCATCTGGAAAATCCACCGACTGGAGCCACGATCAATTCTACGCCTATAGGCGTAAGAGACCAGTGTCTAACCACTACACACCTCTTCAAAAAATTTGATGTATATTTATCAAATATATCAATTCTTACAATTTTCCTGTTTTTATTATTATATAAGGTGTCACAAAAATTTGCATTGTTGTGGCAATACGAAGGTATGAAAAAAATTCAAATATTTTATTCATTCACTGTGTAGTAGAAGCAATGAGGAAGGAGAGGCACTAAAGAAACTTCATGCCCAGTATTCTCTAAAGTCATGGTCGGGCCTGAAAATATGAGCTCCTGGGTGTAGGATACCTTCATAATATTTTATGAAACTGTATATATATATATATATATATATATATATATATATATATATATATATATATATATATATATATATATATATATATATATATATATATATAAGCTAAAAACAAATCCGTAGGGTGACGGCACGAGTCAGGTTAACCAAATTTTCTTAACCTTTTATTGTATTTAGGCTTTTAAACTAGTTTTCTTTCATGCAACAACAGCTCATTTAACGTTTGGCTGTTTCTGAATTCTCAGAATTATTTAATTCTATTCTTATTGTTCAATTTCGAAAAAATGTTCGACACCCCAGTAACAGACACCGAAAAATCTGATAATACTCAGCAACAGAATGGACGAGAAAAGGATGTGTAATAGACAACAGACCCCTTTCTTCTTCAAAATGTGCAATAACTCTTAAATTTTTAGAACTAAAGCCTTATTAACTTCAGATGAACATTAAACACCAACTGACCTCGTGGTGACTGTTGAGAACCTTCCACCACTGCCTTGGGATGTGATTACCAACTGGCTAATAAAATTCCCTCCCATAATTCGCAACTCCAATAAACTATAGGAGCGCTGCAGTCACTGTCTAATGGCGGATGAAAAAGGTAAAACAAACAAATGCCGTCACTTATAACTTGCTTTGACGCTTAGTGAATGACAGTAATTTTTCATCGTGTTTGTGGGAAGCTTTTTTTTTTATTCTTCTGAAATTACATTACACCACAAACGGTCTGAAGCCTGTAATTTACCCCAAAGAAAACACGTGGAATGGAATGTTTTACCTTTTTCTTTCGTAATGTTAATCACCGCAAGGTAGAGTATTCGAGCTCTGGAGTTGCGAATATTAGATGTTTGCACCGTATTCATGGGCCACAGCAACATCAGTTTTACCCGGTAAAAAGGCTTATTTAAATCCAAACTTGTGACTGTCTGTTACTGGTGACCTTACCAATATATTTATGAGATTTTATGAAAAACCATCTTTCAAAGTTCTTCATCCCAAGTATATTAATATACTAATTAAAATATCCTTTGTATATAGATAGAAAGAGGGGGTGAGAAAAATGTGGTCAGTTTTTTTTTTTTTTTTAAAGCTCGTGTTTTTTAATAAAGTTTAATCAAGAAGAAAGATATTTTCAAGTAACATTTTTTAAGTAGAAAAAGAAAAATGTGTCTAATGATTTAAGAACATCCAAGAGAACCGTCCTTATGCATAAGCCACGTGATTAGGAAATGCGTGAAGTACCATGCAATTTAAAAAGGATCATTATAAAAATGGGAACATACTTTTAAGAGACTCTTATGTGCTGTAAAGTAGGCTAACGAGCCATAACATTATGCAAGGAAAAAATTTAAAATATGCATTTCTTGTATGCTTTCTAAGAAAGAATGGTTTTGGAAGAGTTTTTAAATTAACCTTATTTGAAATGCATGAGACTAAGGTAAAACTCTACTGTGAATTTTTAAGTTTGTTGTTTTTGTTAAATATTTTTATTTAGTGTGGTTTTTAAGTAAAATGTATGCAAATTTATATAAACTGCCTAAAACTGTACAGATTTTCTAAAAAGACAGGGTAGGTACATTCCTAGGGCGATTCACTTTTTTATATTTTTGACAGCTGTTCGGGGTAAACGAGAATGAAAAAGGAGAAAAGAAAAACGGTGTCGTTCCACTGTCGGCTTTAATTCAATTTCTATGAGTTTTATTACATTGCAAAATCCGGGAGATCATTCAAAGAAGAGCTAAAAATGTTACTCCATGTTTTTAATTCTTAACGTGTGTAAATGTCGTAAATATGTTGTGGCAACAGCTAAAATTAATTTATGGTTGTCGCGTTCTAAAAAAAATTTGTGTTCTGTGTTTTTATTCATTCCAAGTGCTGTGTGAAATTTATCTTCATATTTTTCTGTGTGAGAATGTTGAGCAAATTCTTACGAACATTAGCATACAATCAATTGAAAAAATCGAATTTTGGTGAACAATGAAATAAGTACTCAGTTAGTGAACATTTTACTTTTATTCATTTACATTCACCAACAGCAAAATATCAGAAAATTTTCATTTTATGTATCAACATTATTTTCATATTTAGGTTAAAATTAATTTTTTAAAGATAAGGTGTTGTCTGACCACGGATTGTATGGAAAGGCAAACATCCGTTTTTCAGGTGGAAATGGACGCATCTATTCGTTTTCAGGGATGACAACAGCTTTTTCAAATGTATGTGAGCCTCTAAATTAAGCCTCGTGCAAATGAGCGGAACACGCTCATCAAATTTTTTCCTATCCCCCTCCATTCAGATCGACTCGTCTTAGCTGGACGTTTGACAATTACATACAATCCGTGGTCAAACTATAGGTTTGATTCTTCTCTTAAAGACATTTGTGCTCAACCTACAGTCCGCGAAACTGATTCATGTGGCCCGTTGTTACGTTCAATGTCACGAATCGAGAAATATATTCTGGAACCTTAAAAAGCAAACGATTGTCTTTATTCTGTACTAGTGGTTCCTGCACGGCTTTTCCCGTAGTAGAGAATTAAAAGGTCATTTGGTTCGCTTGTATATTTACAAATAATGGATGGTGAATTTCTCGCCAAATTGCTCGCCCATGCTACCGTTCCACCTTATGATAATTTGGTAATTTACAAGCCCACGTTATGATAATTTGTTCGGTAAAATGTTCTTAAAATTGGAATAGAAATAGAACAAAATCGAATTTCCAAAAAATCGCTTCGAGGTGCACACCCCCATGCTACAAACTAATTTTGTGCCGAATTTCATGAAAATCGGCAGAACGGTCTAGGCGCTATTCGCGTCAAACAGATCCTGATAGAGAGAGATCCAGACAGAGAGAGATCCAGACAGACTTCCAGCTTTGTTGCGAATTTGAATAAAAATAGCTAAATATTGATTTCTAAAAAACAGATGGAAACTTCGTATCAGTAAAATAAGCATTTAAAAAACGATAACAGCAGTTTTTGGTTTGAAATTTTCTTCTCTTTGCTTCATTATTTCATGTTATCCATAAAAAAAAATATTGAATCGTATTGTAATTCTATATGTGTTCAGACCCGCGAGATTCATCTTAGTATCACGTGCAACCTTAAGGTAAAAAAAGATTGAGAACCACTGTCTTAAGCTAATAGGCAGGTTAACAAATTTTTTTCTCAACCTATTAGCTGCATAGCTTAAATTAGACCCGGTAAGAGTATATTTTACTCAATATTTTCAATCAAAATATATCTAAAATGGTTCTGGTATGAGATTGCCACAAATCATACGTTTATTTTTTAATCCTCATACATATAATAGCCAATTCACTGATCGAGTAACGCTCCTGACGTCACCTACAATGGAACTTAGGCCATAGTATGATACTTTGATAATATTTTTATTAATGTTTGGCAGGGAAATGCTTTATTTAGACAAGGCTGAACTAGATCAGGTAACTTGACAGTTTTACTGGTAAGACTCATTTTAGGAGAATGAAGAAACGGAAAAGTGGTCAATAATTAACTCTTTACTTACTGGAGTTGAGGGTTCATCCATTGGAGTTCGGGTTAAAATTTCAACTATTAAACTATTCTCAAACAGGTAATTGCTTTGTTCAAATGTAGAAACAATTTTCACCCGTCATACTTTGACGGGTGATTCTCTAGTTACAAAAAGAAAGAGGAAACACGCCTCTCATTTTTTAGACCCACAGCAAAAATAGAAATAAATTTTTAGCTCATTTTTTCCTCCCGGGACCCTTTTTTTAGTCCAGGTCCCATTGCTGTGGTCCCCCCCCCATATATAGGCATGGCCATCATACCGAAAAAGATTGATGGCGTACTTTGGTTGCACTGCGAGAAGCTGTCTAAAAAATTGGGTTAAACACGTATGATCCTTCATATAATCCAGTTTCAGAAAAACTTGATTTTAAAAAGATACTTTTAAATTTGAAGACTGCGTTTAATTTTATACACTTTGTAGATATTTTCACTGCGTTAAATGACGTTTGCATTGATTTCAAAATACATTACATTGCGTTTTTAGAGTTAATGAGTGCTATCGAAAATTAAAAAGAAAAAAATATCATCCAGCATTGACTTGAATTTTGACGTTCTGAACTCAAATTATGTTCTTCGCAATCACGAACTGCAATAAGACCCTACTCGTTGGGGTTTTTGTTTATACAAAGGGGATAGAATGGAAATGTCCTAGAAATTTGCACCCGTCACAGTAAGAGAGGTGATTTTCTGGAATACGAAATACGAGACATATCTATAAAAAAGGAAATGTTGATTAGGATGCGGTAATAAAGATGAAGATGGCATGGCCGATATCCACCAGTACACTTAAAAAGATTATTTACAGCGCATAACGTTACGCATTTTTTTCCCTAATTAATCTTAAATAATGGAAATGAATAATCTGGAACTTCTGCATTTAAATGAAGTTTTGATACTTTAACTCATCCATTCAGGCGTTTTTTCCTGAAAAAAACTGGGATTTTTACACAAAAACCTTTTTTTCAATGTAAAGTCTGTTTGAATTAAACTTTAATATAAATATGAATAAAATCAAATTGCAGACTATTTGTAACTATGACGACGAGAATTTCGCTCTCTAAATAGATATTAAAAACAACCGTCGTCATGGTAAACTAAAAAATCAAAGCAACATCAACTTTGGTTAAATGAGGACAATAAGCAGTTCTTTATTACTCAACAATTAAAAATGTGAAACATTATTGTAAAACATCAACCAAGTCTTTTTATGTTTTACAGAATGTTACTTTTGGAAAAATAGACTCCATAATTTTTGTTGCTCTACAAACTAAATTTTTGATTAAAAAAAAAGAAGTATTAATTTTGTTTATACTTAATTATCTATTTTTTAAGTTAAATGTACGATTATCGATCATTCTTATAAAATGTTTGAAACCTCGTTCTCTGAAGGTTTTTACTTTTCATTTTTCATTCTAGCAACACCTTTTGTAAGTTATTCAAGTTTTAAATATGCTACTAAAAAACTCTTATGTGTAATCGTAAATTATTAAACTGAACCAATCCACGTACATTCCCAATTGATAGTAATTAATTAAAAATCAACCTAGGACTTCTCAAACTCCTTAATTTGCTGTAAGTAAACTTTCTTCTACGCTTTAAAAAAAAGATAGATTCGAGATTTCTCCGAGATAAAGCTCTTAACTAAATTCAAGTTGGGAAAATTTCATCTGCATATTTTTCCAACAAATGGAGACTTACAAGGTTTTGTACTTAACGCAAAAAAGAGCTTTAAACTTAAAAGAAGAAAACAGAAACGAAGGTAAATATTGTTAAACTTAAAAAAAAAAAGTCCTCTTAAAACTATCTTCATTTGTATCGAGAAAAGACTATCTTTAAACTATTTTCATTATCAAAAATCGAACAAACTAAACAAAAAGCCGTAATTTTGTAATAAAAAAAATGCACATTTAAAAGAGCAGACGAATTGAAGCTATTACTTATTGTTACACATTCGCTATATACAGCTTCGCAATAAACAGACGTTACTGTAATACTAAAAGGCGACAGTTAAAATAAAAAATTACTTGGTGTGAATCTTTTGAATTCAAGCTTTGCTACTTCTTTGCATAATGAAAAATGAAGTCTTTAAAAAGCACTCCAATGATTAAAATCGCAAAAATCGAGACAAAATCGATATTTTTTTAATTCTAGCTTCAGACATAAGTTTTGCATAGATTACATAATTTATGGGCAAAAAATTCTCCCACATAGCATTGAACGTAAGTGTCAATTGAAAGAAAAACGAATTTTCCGCGTAAGTGTGAATTCGTTCTAATTTTCGAAGACATTTACAACGGGAATTACAAGCGTTTTTAACTCGATTTTTCAAGATTTCTTTGATTCCACTTATTCATCATTCTTTTTATTAAGATAACCAATAAAAAAGAAGAAATTCCCATCATTATAAAGGGTGTCCCAAAATTAACGATAGATTGGAATTTGCCGTCATTTTTGCAGTAAATTGCTGGCAACGCTGAAAAAAGACGTTTAGGGTTATTAAAAATGGAGCGATATACGATACACACACACACACACACACAATAACGCGTTTTCATTACTGAACAATTATTTCAAAAATAATGAAAATTAAGGCTGGTCAAGCAGTTACTGTTATTGGCACTCAATATCGCAACACGGTAATTCACGGGCGGTTGTGGGCTTGTTGACATAAACCTTTAAAATCAAATAAACCCATAAAAAGAAATTAACGATATTGAATCACACGATCTAGGGCGCTGTTTCTGATCAACGAAACGAGCGAGTACACGACCAGGAAATTCCTCATGCAGTAATTGAATTGTTTCACTGACTGTATAATAGCTTAACACTCCGTTTTTACTAACCCTAAACTCTCAGTTGTCAAATTGTTTTTTTTTTTTTTTTTTTCATGGCTGCCAACAATTTACTGCAAAAATGGTGGCAAATTCAAATCTTGCGTTAATTTTGGGAAACCCTTTATATTCGATGTGCAGAATATTAATCTTAAACGAGCTGATGTGTGCATCACATGACTTCCTTTTACTTCAATTTATTGTCATTTTCTCATTATTGGCAGTTTTAATGTGATTCTATAGTTTACTACCTAAATATCACCAACAGTGGCCAAATTGAAACCAGATTTGAAAATAAAAAAAAAACCGCCAAACTATAACACCACTTGAGTTTACATCGAAATTAACAATGATTTCCCTCCAAAAAGGGGCAAAAGACCCCCTTTGGAGCATCCGAATGCAACCAAAAAGAGAGGTGCACAACTAGACCTCACTAGGAGTTGAAGTACTAAATTTCAACTTTTTAGGACCTTCCGCTCTTGAGTTATGCGACATACACTGGTGTGCAAAAATTAAGGACGAAGTCGAAAAATTAGCATATCAGCTGAACGAAGAGGCAGAGCGGACAGAAAGACCAATCAGGAGATTAAGCAAGGTGATGTAGGGTAGCACATGTGCAGATATGCAGGCAGACGTAATGGGGGAGTGTCTGAGTAGTATAAAGCATGTTGTCGGTGTAAGATTAGTATTTCTGGCAAAGAGATTGCACGCCGTATCTCTACATAGTATAAAATGAAGTCTCCAAAAAGCGTCTGCCTGTTTGAACTCGCAAAACTCGAGAACTACCCGGCCGATGGCACTGAAATTTTAACAGTTTGTTCCTTTAAGTCCTGAGAAGGTTTGCAGACCAGTTCGAAAACAATTCGATAAATAGTTCTTTTTTATTCCAATTTAGGCCCAATTTTCCCACAAATTCCCGAGTATGGTGGTGAAAAATTACTCGCAAAAAGTAATATTATATATCGTTGGAAAAGGAAGAATTTTCCGCGTTCTAACGCAATTTGTTTCAAAGCTCTAACTTAATTGCGGTGGGAGTTTTTTACGGTTTTAACTCGAATTTTTTTAGGCTTAACTGAAATTTAGGCACTACTTTCTTTATTGAATCCATCAATAAAAAGTGAAGGAATTATCCCACTGTTTCCTTTTTGACAGCATTGGAAAGAGATTGTTTTTTTTTTCTCCAGATCTAACTCGACCTAGGGTCGAAAGTTTAACCCTCTATCTCCATTAGAAAAAAAGTTACAAGCGAATTAAATAAAGTTCAAAAATCTGTTCTCTATTCAAGTTTTTAACCATTTTATTTTGCGTTTCCACGGTAACGCTTTTTGAATCCATTTTTTTTTTTTTTTTTTTTTTGTTTACATCTTTCTCATTTTCAATTCTTAAAATTATTTTATTTTGTGTTTCCATGGTTACGCCTTTTAAATCCATTTTTTTCATTTTATTTTAATTTCTTTACAGTATTTTAGGATCTGTCGTCATTGTTTGGTGAGAAAATTTTGCATGATGGTTTTTTTTCTTTCATTTATTTCTGGTTACTGAAGATACTTCACTTGACCCAATGGTTTTTTTCAAAGTAGACCGGGCAAAGCCGGGCAACGCAGCTAGTAGCAGTTAAATGACGAATAATCAATCCGTTAGACGACATCTGGATGCTTTTACCCGAGGTCGAATCATTGGGAAGTTGGAGGAAGGCCGCAGTGTGACAAGTGTGGCTGCAGAGTTCGGAATTGTTCACAGCATCGTTTCACGACTTTGGAGATAATTTCAAACTACAGGAACAGCTATCCGGGGGTTTAGTAGTGGTCGTCCACGAGGAACCACACCCGCAGATGACCGGTATATTGTCTTACAGGCCAGAAGACTGCACGGTGGTGGTCTGTTTGCATGAATTAAGCCCTATACGGTGTGTACCTCTAACGCCTGTCCACCAGAGAAGGCGTTCTCTGTGGTGCCGGGAACACCGGAATTGGAGAGACAATGAATGGGGACGAGTACTCTTTCCAGATGAGAGTAGATTCAGTCTGAGTAGCGATTCTCATCGCATACTCATCTGGAGAGAGCGGGGAAGCCGAAATCATCCCTCGAACATCATTGAAAGGGACAGGTATGGAGGTCGCGTTGTTCTCGTTTGGGGAGGCATCATGCTTGGTAGTCGTGCAGACCTTCACATCTTCGACGCAGGTTCAGTCAACGGGACCCGTTATTGTAACGAGATTCTTTTTCCATATGTGCGTCTTTTTAGAGGCGCTATGGGTCCGCAGTTCCTTTTCATGGACGACAATGCACCATGTCATCGCACAGTAGCTGCCGAACAGCTCTTAGAGAGTGAGGATATTGAACGTATGGATTGGCCGGCACGATCTCCGGATCTCAATCCCATCGAGCATGTATGGGATTTTCTAGGCAGACGCTTGGCAGCTCGTACCTTACCACCAGTAACGATTCGGGAGCTTCGATTGGCGCTGCAAGATGAATGGGCAGCCATGCCTCAACAACTCATTGACACCCTCATTCTCAGCATGGGCAGACGCTGTGAAACCTGCCTAGCAGTCGGGGGAGATCATATCCCCTACTAAAGACCGGATGTTTCTTGCTGGACATCCATCACAGGGATGTTTCTGCCTTCAGTCGCATTGCGCTCCATGCTACTTTTTCAATAAAGCTTCTTTTTATCCCTCTGATTTCTCTTAAGTGTTGCTTACATTGCACATGTCCTTACGTATTGGGGATCCTACGGTATTAAATGAGTTGATTTGGAAAGCTTTTGTACAAAGTTATATTGAAAAATCCGTCTCGTCCTTAATTTTTGCACACCAGTGTACATACACACATACGCACATACATACGTACTTAGAGATGTCACGAGAAAACTCGTCGTAATTAACTCGGGGATCGTCAAAATGGATATTTCGGGTATCTGTACGTTCCTAGGCGTATATACACGTGTGATCGGGTTGAAAAATAAACTCAACATTCATTCGGGGGAGAGCAAATGGAAATTAAAGCCGATTTTTGAGTGAAATTTTTTTCGCGAATACAAATACTTCCTTTTTTGTAAAAGGAAGTAAAAAAGCTGCATAAAATTTTCATTTGGGCAAAAGGTCACGAAAATAAGACCTTCAGGGGTTATTGTTTTGTACTTGGCGTAATATTTTAAAACGTATATACTAAAAAAACTAATTATTTACCTGATACCATTTAAGTTTAACAAAAGTGTATGTGCCATTAATATAATGACACTTGAAGGTGCACGGGGAAGTCCAACACACACAAATTTTCAGTAATACGATTTTTAAATGGAAAGTTGTGCAATTTTTTCATGTTAGCCCCAATAATTTATCTGTTATATCTCACTAGGTGAGATAGATCTTGCCTAAACCGATATTTACAGTTAAATAATGCCTGTAAAAACCTACATGTTGCCATGTTAACCTAAGTTAGGCAGAAGAATGGACTTAAGTCCTTCTTCCTGGTGACCCTTCAATAGTACTAGTTGAACCTTCATATGTATTATGCGAAATATACAGGAGTGCCCATCCTCCCCAAGGGTGGTGGTGTGCACATCCTCAAATGCTACGGAGTACCTCTACCTAGAACAAGAGCCCCTCTAAAATGAAATTTAGGGAAAAAAAAGAAAAACTATCGACATCCCTCAACCTTAAAAATTTCAATTGCGTGGCCTGCGCTGTCACGCCCCCCTCCCCTCTCCCCTCTCGTGGGCACCCCTGAATTATAAATAACTATAGTAAGAACGCCTGGTCGAACTCAAAATAACCACCTCTGGTATGAGTAATATTTAAAAAATCAATTCATTAAAACACAAAATGGAGTAATGCTTTTTCTTTTCTTTTGGCTACTCGATGCAAAACAAAGCCTTCATTTTGACATAACTATAATTAAGGGCGCCCCGAAATTAAACTTTTGGGAGGGCAGAAAGACTCGATTTGTCAAATGGAACTCCAAATTTTGCCGAATGATGATTTTGCTGAGTTTTCAGATGAAATATGCCGAATAACGAAATTTTTCGGAGGGCACAGTGACTTCCGTGACCTTCCATCGGAGTGCCCCTGATTGCGATCACTCGTCTCCCTTACGAGAAAATTTCTGCGTTTCATATCAACGACGCAGCCAAATGCCAAAATTCTCCGAAAGTTCCATAGAAGTACAAAGCGCCATCTATTTGAAGTAATGTAAAATATTCTGCGCTCAATATTTGTCTCAACCCAGTAAGTAAAATCAATTCAGGTTTTAAGCAGGGCAGGCATACTGAATACTGAAAAGTCTTACTTAAAATCTATGCGATGCTAATCGCCTTTCATGCTGAAAAAAATGCAGTGAATCTCTCCTTTGAGCATTTCTATAAACGTTATCAGTGCCGAATCTTGAAACTGATGCCCCATACATTTTTTCCTTCAAGTTCTTATATCCAGTTTCCAACGAAAAGGACACACAAAAAGGAGGAATTCACCCATGAGAACATCAAAATGTTTTTCATTAATTCTTGATAATGGGGTTGTTTCCTTCAGTCAAAAGTAGTACTTTTAGTCACTGAAATTGATAGAATAAGCGAAAAAAATATAATAATAATAATAACATGGACCAAGAAAATTCTTTCATTTTCCTAACAGTTATTTTTTAATTAATTTTTTTAAATGTCCGATTTTTCAAACATGGCGTGATACTGATGATGTCACAAATGATGCTCTTTGGCGCATCTTTGTAACGCGTTTCCACGTTATGATAATCAAGAAGAGAATTAAAATTGCGCTCTACGCTTGCTATCAACCATATTGTTGCCAATACACGTGAGTAAAGATGCGAATTAAATACTTTTGCCTCACGACTGGTACATGTACGGGAATGTAGGGCAAAGTGAAGTGGCAAAATATTTACTCTGCTTTTAGGACCACCTGTCCAGTAATATTTTAATTATGTAGTAACACATGTCGTCTATTCCAGTCAAGAAAAAAAAAAAAAAAAAAAACCTCTGAAAATAATAGAATGTGATAATACAAGCAATGTTACAAATTTGATGGTCAAATATTATTATTTTGTAATAAGTAGAATATTCATTTTGGCATTATTAAATGATAAAGTTCTTGCAATTAGCATTTGAAACATTAATCCAGACCTTCTAATAATCGGTGCAGTATTTATTTAGTTAATATTAAGCTTATTTGTATTTTTAATATTTTGTACAATTAGACAATACATGCGGGGCAAAGTGAAATAGTTCATTTCGTTTAATTATTCAATTATTCATTAAATCTCTCACGTATTTTTCATTAATTACTTTACTAGCATACCTTAATTTAGTATATCGCTCATTTGGTTATTCATTCACTTATTTTCTTATTCATTCACTCTGTTACTCACTTATTTATTTGCTCTTATACATTAATTAATTAATTTTTTTAATTAATCATCTATTTTTTTAGTATCTTTTCATTTATTTATTCAACCTTTCATTTACTGATTCATTTCATCAAAAATATTTTTATAATCGGACAAAAACTATTTCACTGTTTTTTTTTGAAAGTGAAAATATACTGCCAAAAATAAAAAAAAGTTTAATTGCGAATACAATTTTCTTTATTTATGTAATGTAATTTTCAAAACAAGTTGTTCCTTTTTAAAAAGCTCAGTCATCTTAATTATTTCACTTTGCCCCACATTCCCCTACTTTTCTGTGAAAAGACTCTTTCTCAAAGCCAATATTGATTTGAAATTTAACCAGTATAAAATTCTTACTCATGACAACCACCTTGAAAAATATCCTTTATAGTTTTAGGTTAAATACCCGCCTCCAATGCACGTGAAAACACTTTGTATACAATAGATACAACCAAAAGAATACGCTATAGATAAATTTCCGTAACGATTAAATATTCTAATGAATTTTTGTGTTACCAATTGTTCTATTTTAATTTGAGATTTGTTCTTCTGCTACCACCAGCAAAACAATTTTGAGAGTCTTTCCTTTCATTTTCTTGAAACATCCTTGTTGGCAAACTAGGCCATGTGGAGGGACCCACGCACCCTCAGGGAGCAAGTAAATATTTATGTGCCCTGGACTTTGCAGAAGGAATAAAGATGAGTGCTTTGCCTAAGGAGAAATGCATTGTCTGCAAACTTAGAATCTTCAGATTGGATTATCGGAGCAATAATGGTATGTCAAGGAGTATTTCATAGACTCGAGTTGTTGTAAACCAGTAATACTCATTATCGTTTTGCTTTCTGTATTTAATTATATCCAAGTTACTGTTTGTTTCGCGCTATGCAACGCAACAGAAATAAAAGAAGCAAAGAAACTAAATTACTTTAACTCTGTTTAAAATCATATTCTGAAGTTCTATTGGGAGTGAGAAACTAAGGGATGTAAGTGGACATTTTCAAGTTTTGAGGGAAGCGCGTTTAAAGATAACGTCCTTGCTAGGTTTTCATTGAAAATATTTTCTAAAGAATTCTGTATAGCAGCACCTACCAGAGCTATTAGTACTATCTCTTGCTCCAAGACAGAGGACAGGTTCACCTGCCATTTGTACGGTTATCTCCAAGTTTTTAACTTTGGCATTTACACCCCTTTGCTTATCACTGCCTCGTTTCGGCTGTTGTTTCCAATCATGACTTCACATACCTAAATCTGTTTCGAGTGTGCGAGAATAAAAGTCATTCAGAGCATCTTATCAGTTAACTTTACTCTCCTTCACGTTATCTAGTACGCTCGCATTTGGATTAAAAAGTAAAAAGTCCAGTGCTGCACTCCTACCGGCAAGGTTGTAATAGAAATGTTTTGCTCTTTATTTTCCCAATTTTACCAAAGCATCGAAATGACTAATTAGCAACTTTGACATAATTAATTAAAATTAACTAATTATAAATTGTAGACATATCGCTCGTCGGCGACAATAGTGGCATACGTAAAAAAATGTAAAAACGTAATAGTAATTATTGATTTAAAATTTACTACCTTTTTTTTGCCACAAAAAAGTTAGTTTACTTAACTGGCGCGTGGTGAAATGTAAACGATATAATAAACAGTGACGCATCATTAAATTTTTAAAATTTTGAAGGATCCTTTTCAAACTTTGCCTCCCACTAATACTATTAACTTAGACTACCAAAACCAACCTGTAAATATGACGTCATAATTTTTTACTTAGATTAGTTTGCGAGAATAAATCAGTTAAAAGCATTATTGTAAAATAGTTTCACTTTTCCTAATTACCGTTTTATTAACATACTAGCAGTACCCGCACAACGATGCCCATGCTAAAACTTTAATGGAAGTCCGTTGAATGAAAAAAATTGACGCCCCCTCCCCCTCTGATGTGAAATTATCGTTTTTCTTTGTATAAAATGCGTACACACCTTTTCAAAAAAAAGAAACTATTTAAGTTTCTTTGGAATTTAAAACTTTTCGTCAAATCATTAAATTAGATTTACAGTTGCTTTAAAACTCTATTTAGCGAGTGAAGCGGTTTTTACTGCAATTTAAAATATTTCGCCAAATAAACAAAAAAAGACATCAAATAATATCTTTCAAATGTAAAAATAATTCCGCAGCTCTATTGTTTACGCCAAACTTGCCCAGCAACCTCGCTATCATAATCCATCCGTCTAACAAAAAAAAAATCCGTGGAACATTCAAAAATCATCGTCAGAAAAAAAAGAAGAAAATGTCGTTCATTTCACTCGGAGAAAAACGAAAAGTTTCTTTTATTTCAAAACAAATCGCCAAAACATTGAATTACATTAACGGTTGTCTTAAAACAATAATAATAGACTGAACCCCCCCCCCCCTGCTCAGCGCCTAACGTGCCAAGCGACCACGCTACCGGAACCCAGCCCATTTGCGAGTGAAGCGGATGTTTTTTCTTTGGCAATAATAAATGTTTCGCCAAACAAACAAAAAGGTAAAAAATCACATTAACAGTAGCTTTCAAATCTTTATATATTAAGAGCTGCGTTGTCCGGCTTTGCCCGGTCTACCTTGAGAACAAAAATTGTGTCAAGTGACATATATTTAACAATTAATTAAAAGAATAACTTAATAACTTAAAGAATAACTTAAATAAAAGAAAAAAACACCATGCAAAATTACCCTTCCAAACAATGACGACAGATATTAAAATACTTTTAAGAAATTAAAATGCGAAAGATGGATTTTAAAAGCGTAACCTGGAAACGCGAAAATAAAATGGTTGACCACCTGAATCAATATGACATATTTCGAAATTGATTTAAAAACGCTTGTAACTTTTTTTCCTTTGAAGATAGAAGCTAATTTTTTCGACCATAGGTCGAGAGAGATCTGGAGTAAAAAATCTCGTTTTTTCCAATGCTGTCAAAAAGAAAACTGAAAGACAATTCCTTCACTTTTTATTGATATATTTAATGAAGAAAGTAGTGCCTAAATTTCAGCTAAGCCTAAAAAATTTCGAGCTAAAAACGCAAATAACTCCCGCCGTATATAAGTTAGAGCATTGAAACAAATTGCGTCGAGCGCGAAAAATTCTACCCTTTCCAACGATATATAATATTAATATATGCAAGTAATTTTTCACCCCTTTAATAGCCAATAATAGGCAATTTACGTGAAATTTTGGCCTAAATTTGAATAAAAAAAGAAGTATTTATCGGATTTTTTCGAATTATAGCCTATGTTACTCAGTAAGAAAGCACCTTTCATATAGTGAAGGAATTTTTCAAATAGGTGCAGTGGTTCCGGAGATTACCTCGAACATATAAACACACAAAAACCCGCCCTCTCTCTTTACAATATTAGTAAAGATGTGCATCTTCTGTCGGCGGTAAAGGATATGGGTGAAGTTCAGTATAAAGTTATGAAATTTAATTATTTATTTATTGTAATGTATTTGTTTTAAAAAATGCAAAAGAAAGAAAAATGAACCGACTTCCAAGTAAGTTTAAGAAAAAAAAATAATAATGCAAAAATAATCGTGCAAAATTAAGTCCAGTGTACTATGGCAATCATGTAATCTGAACATGTTCGCAACACATTTTGCAGGTTAATAGAATAAAAATCGATTGCATTTCATTAATCACGTGATCTGAATGACGTCACAACACATTTTGTATTTAAAAGCAGTAAGAGCCTAGTGTATTGCAACAATCACGTAATCTAAATACCACCATAACACAAATTGTAGTTTAACGCAATAGGATTCTGGCGTATTCAAATTATAAAATAAATTTGAGTATGTTCGCAGCAGATTTTGCGTTTTAAAGCAATAATAGTGTAGTGGATTCAAATATTAAAGTAAATTTGAGTTTGTTCGCAACAAGTTTTGTATTGTAAAGCCGTAGGAGTGCTGTGTATTCAAACAATAACGTAAATTTAAGTATGTTTGCAGCACATTTTGTCTTTTAACACTAGAACGACTGACATTTTCTGTATACCTAGAAAGACAGAAGGGGCCAGTGTGGCCCCTACCCATTTTTGGAGTGAATTCTTTTAAAAACTCTTCCTGAGGGAGTCCACATGCCTGATACACCTTCTTTCATGACTAAATAAAAACTTAGTACTTAATTATTTTTAGTTTTTATCCCTGTACTGGGCATAAAAAAATTTTGAAAAAAAAAATAGAACAGACTTCAAAATTGCTCTAAAAAGTGAAAAATAATTTTATTCTTTAAACACCATCAATAATGCTTTTAAACATAATTTTTGAAGTTGGCGCAAAAACAAAACGTAAAATCCAGTGTAATCATGCTTTGTTCATATTTTTTTCAGAAAAGCATCCAAAGTTACGAACGAAACATTTATATCGTTATTCAAATATGTTGTCATCAATGCATAATTTATGTGATTGTGAAGAAACTGGGCTTGGTTAAATTTATAGTTGCAGTTGAGTTATGACTGTGAATGATTTTATCGATCGTTTTTGCGCCAACTTCAAAAATTATGTTTAAAAGCATTATCGATGGTGTTTAAAGAATAAAATTATTTTTCACTTTTTAGAGCATTTTTGAAGTCTGTTCTATTTTTTTTTTTCAAAATTTTTTTATTTCATTCTTTTTAGTGTAAATGTAGATATTTCAGTAAACGCAAGAAGTTACCTAGTAATAAGTTCGGCTCTATATCACTGTATTGCTTTAGAAAAGCCTTTATTCAAAATTATCATTACAATTACTATTAATGTTATATGGCACCAAACTTTTATAACAAGGAGTTTCATATTGTCGCGTAGATGAAGATAGCGGAGACAAATGTGAAAGGCAAATGAAGCGAATACTCGTTAGTCTCAACTCGAGATCTTTATTCAGAACCACGAATGCACGTTACATCTCCTTATATACAACTTGAGAAAGTGCTGGAACTTTCCAGACTTGGAAAGATACAGAAATTAATAGAACGTTCGAGAAAATACGGGAAACAGTAGAAACGAAATTTTAGTAAAATTCACTTTGTCCTAGTCGGGATTTGAACCCCGGGTCGCTCGTGTGGGAGGCGAGAATTCTCCCACTGAGCCACCGTTATCCACGGATGAAAAGTGCGTACTTCGCTATAATATCATTTAAATCATTTAATAGGGAAATTGCATAAAATGTACTGTTTTTTGCCCATAACTTTTTTCTATAGAACAAATATGGTCAAACAAAGTAATGGGACCTAAGTTGAGCCATCCCCTATCCATTAAAAAAAGAATCGTCAAAATCGGTTCACTAGGTGAGACGCTATGAGTGGACAAACAAAAAAAAAAAAACATACATACGGTATGAACTGATAACCGCCTCCTTTTTGAAGTCGGTTAAAAAGGTTGAATTAGTTTTCCTTTCTAAGAGCAATGGCCACCGTTAGGATGGTAAGCAGTGGGTACTGTTTATAGCATTTGGATATCCAATCGGCTGCATAAAGAGGAAGTTACAGGTTAAACTAGAGTGAATTGCATTTTTTTTATTCTACAACAATTAGGAAAAGGGAAAAAATAAATTTTTTAATTGTCAAAATGCTTAGGGGCCACTGTGGCCCCTCCCGTCTTTCTAGGTATAAGGATCAATATTAACAGTACTATGAGGCGAATGATTAAATGATTAAACAAGCATTCAAATAGTGTCATATAATGAAAAGTCAGAAAATTCCATTAAGTTCCGTTAGATATTATCCGAGTTATTAAACAACAAACTACGCGAGGGGCCACACAGGCCCCTCCGTCTCTCTAGTGTTAAAGCAATAAGTGTGTAGTGTATTAATATAATAACGTAAATTTGAGTATGGTCGCATTAAATTTTGTATTTTAAAGCAATAAGAGTGTAGTGAATTTCAACAAGCTGCAACGTGATTATATTCGCAACATCTTTTGTATTTGAAAGCAATAAGAGTCTAATGTATGCTAGCAATCATACAATCTGAATATATTCGCAACACATTTTATATTTTAATGCATGTTTTAAAATTGAGTTAGCAGAAAAATAGATCTAACAGGAGCAGTCACAAAACAAAGCGTTTTCTAAAAATTACCAGCTGTAACTCTCAACCAATTTCAATAACTATTGTTAATCTTGATTAAAAATAGCGAATGAAAATATACGGAGCTACATGAGAACTGAAAAATACTTATATTTCCCGATTCTTTGACAGAAGCAATTTTGCCCCAGCAATCGATTTTTGTGTAATGTCCGTTTCAGAAGTCAACAGATTGCACTAGGATTAAAAATGCGTCAATAGTTACAAAACTTTGAAATTACATGCCCTATAAAGCCGGAAATTATTAGTGCAGATTACTGCGAACAAATAGAAATTTTCTAATCTAGGAAGCACGCAGGAATTTCCTTTTCGAACAAGCGAATAGGAAATGAAGCTAAACAACAATGCACTCAATGGTTCGAACTATGACGGCTTTTGTGTGACCCAAACTCGAGAAAATGAAGGAAAAATGATAAATAAGCACGTAAAATTGAAAAATAATTGCATACCAGATATTTAATAAAGCTAAAAAAAAATAAATATTTTTTCCATTTGATGATAAATAAATCAGAATTAGTTTTCAGAACTAGTAAAGTATTGCTTTAGTACTTAAAAATATATTTCAACAATAAAGTTTCAAACATTTGACTGAAGTTCCATTATTAGTTTTTAGGTAACTATCATAAAACAAAACATTTGACTAAAGTTATAATATTATTTCAAAACGTAAAAACAATTATTCACAAGAATGTTACAATATAAATTATTCTCAGGCAAGTTAATAGTACAAATTGATTTCTCCTGTACTTATTTCTATTAATTTTCAGTTGAAAGAAAAAATATTTACGTTAGACAAACCAAACCATGGTTTTCTGGTTTATTGCGCAAAACCGTAAGAAATATGATTAAGTTCTTAACCGATCTGCGCATTGCTTGTTTAAAAATTGGTTTATCATGAAGATTAGTAATGTTTCTACGGGTTTTTTTACGTAACTGACACAAATAAAAATTTTAAACTGTTCGGTTTACAACATACTTCTTACGTCGTGTGAAAGGCCTGACAGGTTTTGTTTTGTTTATGCATCATACATAACAAATTTTGAACTTGAGAAAAGTTCGCATAATATTATTTAAAATGTGTCTCCGACACGATATTATACCTAAAATAAATTAACTTTGTGTAAAATAACTAACCTTTTCTCTTGGCCGCGTTGTATAATAAAGTTGCCTGGAATAAAAGTTTAATGTAGTTGTTTGTTTCTTTCCGAAACAGGAAAAGTCACTGACATGATTACAGCTTACATTTGCATTGGAAGCTTCGCTCAAGTTTTTTGTAAAACTAAATACAACGCACCTTTCCTCCTTTTTATTTCTTCTTTTTAAACAATGTTTTGATACATATCTACACAAAGTGGGATAATAACACGATACAGATGTACAAAGAAGATTTACAACATGGAAAAAAAAATTACAACCAGGGTTACAGTGGAAATCGAACCATTATCGCCCCTACAGTTAAATCTTCCACTATGGCTACATTCGGAAACAGGCACCGATCGCACCGTTGCCTGTTTCCGAATGTAACCTATGTTTCTCTTGATAAGAAGAGAATGAAGAGCTGCTGACCGAGTGGAGGAAAGCGCTTGCTTTGGCAACTGCCTGAGCATAGTAAAGAACATCATGAAATATATTTCTACAGGCACCCTGGGTGTTATTTCCCTTATCTTTGTGTTGTTAATATCTATCTGTCTATCAGTCCGCAGGCAAGGATCATTGTTAGCAGTCCACTAATGTATTCAACTTCCGGTATAGTAATGGCAATTACAGTAACATTTCTCTAAACTTAGAAAAAAATATGTTCAGTTAGTTGTAACTGCATTACTTAGGAAGGCGCTGTTTTTTTTTTTTTTGGAATCCAGGAAGAACCAATTATGGTTATGATTCCTGATACTTTTGTTATGTTGTGAATAAATGTAGTTGTCATGTAGTAAGCTTGTTTCTTTATTTCTATAAGTTGATTAATACTGTTATGTTGTTTATACATTTCAGATCTATAGAGGGGCAATTGTCTCTCCCTTCCCCCTCTGGCATCGCTCATGCCAACTATGCTGAAATTTTGAACAAACTGGATACCTTAGTATAGGAGGTCGTTGGTACGATTCCCACTTGTGCCTTTGGTGTGATTTATTGCAGTAAATCTTTCTTGAGTTATCTTGTCTGTCAACAAAACTTCGAAAAAATCTTAAGGTAATTAAAAGGTAAAGTGGCAAGACGCATAATGCGTATTATAATTGCGTGAGCAAACACTCCGGATTGAACTTGAACTTGTGTATGTTCCGCGGAAAAAAAGCCTAGTAGTTTTTCAGTTTCGACCTTTGCAGCTTGTCTATGCCAACCTTTTTGACCCTCGTGGATCATAACGCACATAAAATTTAAATATATTTGATGGATTTCCGTGGATAACGTGGGAAATCACCAAGAGAAAGGAAAATTGCAAACCATGAACTGTTGTCATCAAAACTACATGCTTATTTTTTATCAATAGACAGCTTTCATTTGTCTTTTGGGAACTAACTTCTGACTATTTAGCTCCAAATTTGCAGCAGGCATTCTTAATATTTAGAGATGATTGGTTGTTTTGGAAATTTCCAGAACATAGCTTTTAATTCGTTATATTGAATAGAACATTGGGCCACGTGTGGCCCGTGGGCCGTTGGTTGCGCACAACTGGTGTATCGGATTACTGATTTGTCTACAATTTCTGTAAATGATGCTGCATTTTTTTAATCATGTCTGTATTCTGTTAACTATTTTTAGTCGTTTGTGAATGGCAACAGAAGTGACACAACTCAGAAAAAAATCTTAAACTAGTTTTCCAAACTCTTTCCTCTGTCTGTCGTCGGGGCATTCTAAAAGACTACAGTTTGTCTCTCAAGTTAACTTGAATAATGACCTTAAAGTCATTTGTTCAGCTTTGGTGAGTGCAATGAAAGAGCAAAGTGTTATTTCAACTATCAATTATCAAAGGAACCTCTGGTCCTCAAACTGTGAAGGACTGCGTGCCAGACGCCTTGCCATCAGAAGACAACTCAATATATGATGGTGCCATCTATGGACAGTTCGAGAATTTAGAACCAGGCTACAAGTCGAATAACTTTCTGGTCTGGCACCCCCAGAGGTATCGTTTCACTTGGAGAACATTGGGACCTTGAGCATATTTAACGTCGCTCAGTCACCATTAATGACGACGGTGGACCTTCGACCAGCGAGGATCGAACCCGAGATCCTTCGGCCCCAAATCCAATGCCTTACTGATCAGGCCACCACGGCCCAAAGTGTTATTTATGGTGAATAAAGTTCCCACCTCACTACCATTGCCAAAGTAACCGAACTTAAATCAACGCTAACAATACTTTTCCTTTGCACTAAATTGCTCAAAAAGAAATATTAAAGTGTGACTATGTAGGCTTGCTTAGTTCTGGTCACAAACATCTTGATATAATTTATATTTTCAACACAAGTATTTTTGTTTCTCACTTTAACTGTCTTCATAATTAACGCTTAGTTGGAGAAGTAATAGTTTCGTAAATTAAGTTGTGGAGGTGAAGTGTTTGCAACCAAAGATTCTATTAATATACACTCCACAAAATTTATTAGAACATTTCTAGTGATTTTATATTACTGTATTTATTTATATAATAAATTTAACTATCTGAAACAATAACCAAAAGTGACAAACATATACATATAAAGTCATACATGTAATTGTAACAAATCATTTAAACGAAAAGATTCTGGTAAAGAAAACAGAAAAAAGTCATTTTTCTAAAAAGATAAGAGTAATTATAAGAGTACTTTCTAAAAAAGAGTAATTTGCAGAACTTTTATTAAAAAACACGAAAATTTTTAATTTTTTATGAAATGAATAATATTTTAACATAGATTTAATGACACAAGAAAACTTCTATAGGTAGTAATACCACATAGTTTTTCCTTGCCAAAAAACTAGCATTGAAACCTTCTTGCTTGTGGTATAATTTATCTGTTTAAATTCCATTCACGACAGTATGTGGTAGTAAGCTGTTACAAAAATAATTACTTAACATTTACCTTCTGATATTCATGCAATTTAAGGATTTATTGTTTTACCTTATCGTTAAACTTAACATGAAAAACCTATTGCGCTAGTAATTAATGGTAGATTTAGAAAAAAATCAGAAAAAATCATTAAAATAGATTAATTCTTCTCATAATAAATCATCACCTAAGAGGCAGACAGGCATAAGTCCAAAAATTGCGATTTTCCGTTTATTAGTGCATTGTATGTAGAAGCCTATTCCACATCGACTTATACGAACGTAATTCTATGAAAAAAACTTTTATAATTACTAACCAGTGTTAAAAGTGCGCGAGTCCAGTCCTTTGTATGCACCAAGCGACCGTTTTTCCACTCTCCTCTAAAGTAGTGATAATGTAACATACCATTTAGTAGCTGATCTTGCTCGGAGGTCTATATCTTTCAAAATTGCTTGACTGGCAGACGTACTTTATTTTTTCTACACAAAATCCTGACACTTCACTGTACACTTGAATTTTCATTTATTTTCCTTCTTTTCTAATTGTATTTAGCTCATTTTATTTTCCTTCATATTGTTGGCTCTTCATCTTTAGTTTAAAAATAAAACTGAAAAGCAAAGATATTTACTTTTGTCCTATCTTATGTTTTCCGCATTTCTCAGCACAAAACTTTGTTTTTGCTTTCTGTGAGAAAAAGTAAATAAAAAATCTTGCGATTAACGAATGAAAAAATTCCGTCGAAATTAATGAAATTTTTCGCAATTATTTCTGAGAAAGTCGGATGAATATGCTTCGTTAATTTTGAAGATGCGAAAGTTCTATTAAATGTCCCCATCAAAACACCACTTCATCATTTTATTTTCAAAAAACGCTTAACAGAAACGTAGCTACTTTTCTCTAATCCGAAATATTTTCTCATAAAACGCTAATTAAAACTTTTTTTTTTTGCTTCCAACTTTGTCGATCAAAGTTATGATTCATATTATGTTATTTAAAGGGATGGAGTATTTGATGAATGTTGTTTATATTTTATGTTTTTATACATAGAATAACATAAATATTTATAACTTTTCGTTGCAGGATGAACTATCTGCGTAAGGTTTATTAATTGTACACCGTGAAACATTTTGTGATATGCTGCATCAAAAGAGGGTGCCAATTAGCTAGTTGCAAAGAGTGGTCTATGTATGGAATATATATTGGTGCTGCATACGTAAGCAGTCACGAATTGTCTATTATCCTCACTTGACCGAAGGTGATGTTGCTCTGATTTTTTCAGATTACCATGACGACGGTTATTTTTTATGTTTCTCTAAAGAGCGAAATTGTCGTCGTCATAGTTTTAAACTGTCTGCGGTTTGTTTTTTTTCATTTTTTTCCACGGCTTAACGCAAGCAGACTTTACATTAAAAAAAGGGGGGGGGGGGGGCGTTGTGTAAAATTACGTACGTAACACATAAAGTTATCCGCTGTAAGTAAACTTTATGATAGGTGTACTGGTCGATATTAGCCATAAAATCTTTATCCTTTGACCCACCATTTCTTTTTTCATGGATCTGTCTCGTACTACCTATACTAGAAAATCACTAGTCATAATATGACGGATGCAAATTTCTTGACATTTCTATTCCATTCCATTTGTAGAAAGAAGAAACCCAACGATTAGGGTCCTATCGCCCATCGTGATTTCGAAAAACATAGTATGAATTCAAGACGTCAAAATTCAAATGAATACTGGATGTTGGATTTTTTTTTTTTTTTTTTTTTTTTTGGTGCAACGTGTACCATGTTTTTGCAGTATGACATCGTTTTAAAACACTCATATGACTTCAAAACTCATACCTTTGATTTTAGGAATGCATCGTTGAAGAGTAAGGATAAAGGAACACCTAAAGTCATAATTCTAAAAAAAAATTGAAATTATAATACTTAACCATAAAGTAAAAAGTATTGCATGTTTTACCAGAACGATGATGCCAATTTGCTGGCTACAAATGATGATAGGTACATATTTTTACTCTATTTTGGTGAAACATACGAAAGCTATCTTTTTCTGCTAAAATTAAGTACTATCCCTTGTAGCTAGGAAACTTGAACCATTTTCACTACGTTATTCACTACGTATAAGCTCCTGGAAGGTTTTTTGATGACGTCATGTCGTTCAGGGACATCATTTTCAGTTTCCGATGTTAGCACCACCTACATGTCATTATGTAATATTCTAGTAATAGAAAAAACTTAAACAAAATAAAGATCAAAATAAAAAAATATGTGTGCATACATTTGTAATAGTTTTTCAAATTCGTTGACAATGCAAGACTTTATAAACACCCTGCATATTAAGCTGTAAAGTATTGCGCCTCAGTCGGAGCAAGATAAAACTACAAACAATTGCAGATCATCACGCCATCTGGATTTCTTGATGCCGAAACGAGCTTATGGTATTTGCTTTCACAAATATACAATGCTCGGCAAAAACGCAAAATTTGTCGGTCCGATATGTTTGCGTAAGAGTGAGTTACTGTCATTGTTTATAAATAGTATTAAAATAATATAATAAAATAAAAATATGTCAAAATGATTCATAAAAGAAACAAAAATTCAAGTAGAGGTTTCTAGTAATTCAGATTAAAATGCTCAAATTACTTACAATTGTCATGATTTGCTACAGTAGGTACTAATAAGAACAAGACATACCTGAAACAGAAAAGAAATATTAGAAAAAAAAGGCGAAAGCATAATTTATTATTTATTTAAATAAAGTTTGAAAATTTTTTTCAAATGGTTATAGGTATGAAATTTTTTAAAAGTACACTCGCGCACAAATACACATCTTTCCTGTGAGCTAAAGCTATCATGTTCATTTTCTCAAATTCGAGATTTAATTACCATCTTACTCCACTTTTTAAGGGGGTCCGGGACATATTTTGAGAAAATTTTTATTAAATACTTTACAGTTTTGAAATTTTTTGCACTGATTCACGATCTATTTAATAAGCAAAATCATAACATAAATATTTTTTAAAAAATTTTATTTAAATTTAATTTTTTTTAAATGGGGTTACTTTAAATTGCTATAACTCAAAATATTCTTGGTTAATTTTCAATTTTTTTTCAAAAAATTATGCACGAATATCTAAGCTTTAATTTTTATTCGGCGATTTTAAAATATTGATTCATTAAAAATTAGGAAATATTTGAAGAAAAATTTCGAGAATTTCGAAGATACTTTTTTTTTAAAAAATCATATTTTTTGCAGTAAACATTTTTTTTTTTTCAAATTCGCCGAATAAAAATTAAAGTAAACTGTTTGAAGAAGATATGCTCCAAATGTCATTACCTTATTTCTATCGGTTCCTGACTAATAAGAGTTTGAATGCAAGAAATCGGGAAAAATTGCATCATAGAGAAAAACGCGTTTAAAGTTTTAAAGTTAAATACACATTAGTTAGTTGCATGCAACAAAAATAATTATATCTTTTGTTCTAATTGAGATAGAAACAAGGTTTAAACGTCCTTTTAAGCAGATGAAAACGGAGTAATTTTTCAAAGGATTAAAAAAAAAGAAAAATGCAAAATTTGACAATTTTTGTGTCCCGGACCCCCTTAAACTCATTATAACTAAATATACTAAGATTTTGTTAAATAATTCTTACTTTTATAAGCTCTTTTAAATGAAAATCCAGTAATATAAATTAAGGAAAAGGTGTAAAATGGGCACTCCTTCCTAGAGGCTGTGGGAGGTACTGAAAACTGGTGACAAGGGCTGTAGTAGACAGTATCATTTACTAATATAGGGTAGCAGAGAGCAGTTGGAAACATTCTTTTAAGTAGTGGGGATGTAGCGTGAGCAATTGGTCAAATTGATGCTTTTTTGCAATACAAACTTTTAAAAGGTATGTGAAAAAGGCTTTCTTCTCATGCTCTTATGTTTAGTTAAAGACAATTTCACAGGGATATCCAGAAAGCAGTAAGAGCTACTTTTTGAAACACACCTTTTAGTCACCCTTTAGTCACGCACGCTTAACGTTACATCTGATAGTGGCCATCTTTCTTTGGTGTAGTTGGTGTAAATATGGGCCCCCGTATAAAGAGTGCCCATAAATATAGGACAGGTTGTTGTACCTTGGGGCACTTTTTATATTTTAATTTTTAACGTCAATTATGTAAACCAAATTTAAAATCTAAAAGTCACGTTAAAATACCACAACATATTACTCTGCAATATGTTTTTTTTTTTTTTTTTTGGATTCAGACAGTTTGAAAACAAAATATTGCCCGCCATTTAAAGTAAGAGTTTCAAACTGCCCCAAGATACAACACCCTATTGTACCTTGAGACACATCCTGTTGTGCCATGGGAAACTCTTCATGCTTCAGGAAACAGTCATATACTTAAACCAATTTCGCACAAAAAAAAAACAGATTTTCAAGTTGTTTTAATGTATTTTTACCCGACTACGCGTGCGCGACGCAAAGGAGGGTAATGTGTTTATCAGTCTTTGTATGTATGTCTGTTCCTATGTAGCGTTCTACAGGCTAAACGCATTGACCAATTTTGGTAATTCTTACATCAATCGATTTATCTTAACCTTGGGAGTGTCATTAAACACATGACAGTAATCAAAAGTACCATTTCAAAAACCAGTTGCCATTTTGTCAGTTTGGGATCGACGCACGCTGGGTGTCGCACACTGAATGCAGGTAGTTTTCACTGCCTAATTTTTTTGTTTACTAAGTCTACTAATTGGGTTCTCAGTGCCCGAGTGGTCTAAGCGATTGCTTCTCCCACTTGAGGCGGTGGGTCAAGACACCCTCGCTCCTGATGTACTTTCTCCTCTTTCTGATGTAAATTCTTTTATGTGTTCTTTATATGTATTCCGTATTGTATGTTTACCATGCGTAACGAAGGGAAGACACTCAGATTGTAGTTAGTCCTCATCAAAATAAACCTGCGCAAAAAGCACCAAAAGAAAGAAAGTCTACTAATTCGATTTTCATCTCTAACATGTTTCATTTCTTTTTGCCTCAAGGGAGTGAGCCTCGCGACGTGTTCTTTCTTGAGAGGCTTTTTTAGTTTTGCGAGAAAGATTTGACTGACGGGACGTTTCCGATTTCGCGTTATCATGAGTTATACAGGCTGATTATATAGCTGTGCTATGGTTGACTTAAGTTCGCGCAATTTTGTTTAAGGTCAAGCACATGTAGCTTTAAGCCGAGTTAGGTCCCTAGAGAGACTAATTATCATTAGTTTAGAACACCGCAAGTTACCTAATATACCTCATGATACAAACAAACTCTCTCAATGAAATGACAAGGTGCAAAATGTACCGTCTTATAATCATAATAACTAAGTCAATGAAAATTAACTAAAAAGTGTAAAATAAAAAATTATTAAATAAAAACAAAAAACCAGACTGCGTAAAAACCAAAAAATCTAAAAAGAAAAATGTATAAGCCAGTAGTTTAGAATGTAGTAAGTACTACTGAATAACTACACCGTTGAAATAGTTTTAAAACCGTATATACACAGATAAGAAAAATCATAAATTCAAAAGCAGAATAGAACGATCAATAGTCGGGGTCCATTCAAATTTTGCGGGGTTTCTTGAATCAGAAAGGAATGTGTCCCGACTGTTGATCCTTCTATTCTGCTTTTGAATTTATGATTTGTCTTATCTGTTTACGGTTATAAAACTATTTCAACGGTGTAGTTATTCAGTAGTACTTAATACATTCTAAACTACTGGCTTCTACATTTTTCTTTTTAGTTTTTTTTTGTTTTTACGCAGTCGGGTTTTTTATTTTTATTCTTTATAAATATATTATTTTACACTTGATCGCTTAAAAAGGAAACAAAGTTTGCACTCAACTTATAGTACAGAGTTTGAACGCTAAAGTGAATCCGATTTTAAAGAAATATTTTCAGACAACTAGGATCAGACGGAAAAAAAAGTTATTCTTCTCCTTTGAGAGAAAACTGACTCTGGATTGAAACTCCTCATTTTATATTTTGTTTAAAATGTGCTATCAAATTCTAAACGATGTCTTTCAAACTCTTAACGGTAAGTTTCAGCTCGTATAATTAAACTCATTTTTAAACTTCCTGTCTGATGGCGTTTTCCATCTACCAACAGGATCTAAGTGATACTATTTCTTTTAAGAAGCGAGGTACGAACTTTCTTTTAGCAAGAACTCCTTTTTAGAATTGAAATTGTTTTCATACAATGCATACTAAATTTAATTTTTATTAAAAAAATGACATATTATAAAACTGTAACAATTTAATATTTTATGTAGTGGAAGAGAAATTGTCATCACTATAAAATTTTCTTTTACTTTGTTTCCATTTACCAAGGATAAATTCATTGCATTCTCTAACGTTTCGAGACTTCATTTTTAAGTCTTCTTCTTTTTCTTGTGTTTATAATATGTTTCGTTATTTTATAATTAATTTAAGTAAATATGTATATTCCTAAAATTCCTCTTAAAGCAGTTTTCCTTTTCAGTCTGACTTTCATTTCGCCGCCTCTCTGACCTTGAAAGAAAATAGCTCTGCAATTTTTCATTTGCATGTAATAACGCAAAAATATACACACTTAATGCGTAAAAACTTTAAAGTACTATTGCTAAAGATATTTTCATCTTCTTCGACTATACATTTAATGCAGAAGTGCATCTATTCGTTTGAAATTTCTAGAAATGGAAGAACGAACTACGGCCTGTCTTGTATGGGTTTCCCTATCTTTTTCTGAAACCATTCTTAATATTTCGTTTTCAATAGCCTTTACTTTTGATTGCGTAAGCATTTCTGATACTTTTCCCGGTTCTGCTGGCAAAATCGAAAATAGCTAGCAATATAAATGTAAATTTCCAGTCGAGATTTAGTTTCTCAGCAGATTTGCTCCGTTTTCGTAAGATACAGTACATAAAGCGGGAAATGGAGATTTTATGAGACATGCATTTTCGAATATTTTCTAACGTAATTCCTATTTTATTAATACATAAAAATATGGTAGCATAGGCAGAAAAACTCAACAAAGAAAATAGGGGTTTTTGGAGGTATTGTGATTTTAACAACGATGACAATTTCAAAACTTACACATCGAAAAAGATTATGTTAGAATTAAGATGTCATAGGAAATAGTTTTTTGTGAAATTTTTATTTTCAAATTTAAAGTATCTTCCAAGATTTTCAATTTTTGAAAATTAAAACGTAAATTTTGTATTTGACAGAGGGGTTTATTACGCACAAAAATAAAACAATATTATCACAGAAAAGATTAAAAAAATACCTTTGTGCTGAAAAGTAAAGTAAGAAATAACAACGTTAAAAGGCACAAATTGCAGATTACTGCATAAGAATGCTTGCAGTAATCTGCAATTTGTGCTTTTTGACGTTGTTATTTTTTACTTTAATATTACCACACTCTACACTAGCTAAAATTCCACATTTAGTTTATCAGTTGGACACGGGACACATGTGTAGGGTAGACAGGGACACGTTTACGCAGTGCCTTTTTTTCTAAACGAATTATAACTGGAGAACCAACAGTCATAACATATTGATGCTTCTCTCTAGCAAATGTCCTCACAAGTTTTTGAGCATCAGTCAAGCTTCGGTCTAGCGGGTAGAAAGAATGTTTTCTACCAAGTCGAGTAAATTTTGAGTTGCACGTTTTAAAGCTTATTGTGAATAAATAATACTTAGTTAAGAAAGAACAAATATATAAAAAATAGTAGAATTGTATCCTTTTCTGGTAATTGTATTTGTATAAACTGAAATGTTACTCTTTTTTTATATAGTTTTTTTTTTTGCACATTAAAAATAAATCCAATCTTGGCGACGTTGCAAGTTTACGCGTTGACGTCTGAGCACCTAAATACAGGTTCTTTCTGTGTCTTACTTCTAAACGTGCCCTGACGCTTTATTCGCTCCAAACTGTCTCAAAACTTTTTGGTATTTTCAGGCCATTTAGTTTTGGAAATCACCATTTAATTTTTAATTGAGTTACAAATTCGTATCTTATAGCTTACAATCATGTACTGCAGTCTTCATGCCCGTTGGGATTTTTCTTTATACACTATTCAGTCTGTAATAAATTTGCTTTTTTTAGCAGTGGTAAGACAGTACCTTCAAAGCATTAGCAGAACCACGTTAGGTGTCACAATAAATATGCGTAAACGTGCCCCGTGTCCGGAGCACGTTTACGCAACAGACTTGGAATCAAAAATAGTTTTTTTTAACGGTTAAAAACACAAGCTGAGCAACAACTGAATATACCAATTTTGACTTCATTAACTGCTTCATAAAACCGCAATGTCTACCCTATAATCTTGAGGTTCATTCCTCTATATCTATAACACAGGTTTTTTATTGACGTAATAAAAACTACTGTAAATATTATTTTGCGTCATACAAATCCAATAAGAGATCAAATATACCATTTCCAAAATTATAGTAAGTAAACATATTTGTATACCTCGAATTAAATATTGTAACAAATTTAGCAAATTGTAAATATTTTTATGTCTATATATGCTTAATTTGTTGTAATTGGTGATTGTAATACCGGTATACCGGTATACTAAATACCGGTATTTGGAGCTATTTTTCGCAATACCGGTATTTGGTGGAGTAGAATACCAGTATTTTCGGTACTAGCTAGAAATAATAAATAGTTTTTAATCAAAGAGTTTTTAATTTAACTAATTAGATATCGACTGGGATTTAAAATAAAATTTGCTTTTTCGATGAGACAGTTTTAAAATCAGCATATTAAAGAAAAAGTTTGGCTTCAAAAGCACACATTCATAGAATATCGATGAATAAAAGCACAAAAAAGATTACAAAATGATATTTTCATCACCAGGTGGTGTGATGAATTGCACTTTTGCTAGTTTATATGTTTGTGCTAATAAACAATTTATTCCAACCAGCTTTTTACAGCAATTCACTATGATTTTTAAAAAATAATTATCTCAGCCGTACTGAGTCTTGAGAAAAAAATTTCTCGTTAGTATAACAAACAGTAATTTATTTTCACCGATAGTAGCGTGCTGTTCTGTCTCGCTATTCAGCTTTATACCAAGCAAGGTAATATTCAAAGATCTTAAACATTTGCAAAGAGGTAAAAGGCATAATCAGTTGGTACATAGTTTCAGAAATTTATATAATTGCAGAGAATTTCGAAAAAAAAAAAAAAAAAAAAAAAGAAACTAACGAGATCAAATCCATTGTAAATTTTTAACCAAAGTGTTAATAATAAACAAACACAAACCTATTCGGATCTAAAGGAAATAGTTGTTAATGTTGGAAAAGAATTGTCGCTCGAAGAACAGTTACAATATATATAATAGTAACTGTTCAGCTATAAATAATAATAACAAAAGAACTACCCACAATACAAAAGAAACACCCACACTCACAAAAAGGTTTTTCAAAACCAATAAGTTAAACACCGAATTATTTGATGATGAAGGATTTCCAAGCAACTACAGGTGGTGTATCGCGCATTATTAACCGTACCATCAGCCTGCGTGAATTCAGAAAGAATATTTGCAACTGCAGTAAATAGTTTCACCGAACTGAGTTCCAGGCCTATTGAATATTAAATAGATGCATTATATTTCTTGCTATTATTGGTTTTTTACTGTGATATTTGTTCCTTCATTTTATATACGTTCACAATAAGTAAATAATGCATTTTTTGCACAAAATAATGAAATATGGCAACGAAACATTATGTTTTTGAATGTTTTGGGGGAAATTTCTAATACCGGTATTAATACCGATATTCCGGTATCACATTAAGAAAATGCCGAATACCGGTATTGCATTTTTGGTCCGGTATTACAATCCCTAGTTGTAATCTGGCTCAATTCGGTGTTTGTTCTATTAGTTTCTGCTCAAAATTACCTTAGGTCTTGTAATTTTACCAGTGTGTGTCCTTTGCCTGCTATGCAACATTTAACATTGCGCTTATGGAATTGGGGATAAATTTAAGATTAATGCCAAGTTGGCATCGTTTTTGGCGACCTATGTTTGACACCTAATTAGTCAAGAAATGTTGCGAAGCTTGGCTACATTCGGCACATGAATATGTAAAAAGTATTTCAAAATGCTAAGAACGAAAGATAAACCCTGTAACCTCTAAAAAATACTAGAATATTTCTGAATGAAAATACTAGAAATATTCTTTTAACCTTTCAGTGGGAGAGTATTCTAGTTTTTACCAACAGCCGAGTGTGCTGGAAGAGCTTTTCGCTCTGTTAGATGCATAGTCTTATGCGCAGTGATTTTCAGTGTTTCAGCTTGCTTTACCGTTGAGTTTACGGTGTTGAATTACGTTTGCCTAATTGTTATGGATATATTACCAATTTTTGACGACATTTCATTCGCATATTTGTGATTAAATCCTCTGTATTTTTTGCAAAAACTGTGTCAATCGGACTTGAAACAATTCTGACACCCAGAGGGTGGAATCAAACCACTCTAACTCTTATTAGCTACTGGTTTGAAGCCCGCGCACCGGACCACCGATGATGATCTGGTCATAACAATATAATAAACAATAACATGATTTACTAGCAGATAAGGTCGCTTAATAAACTCAAGGCAGCAAACGACATTTAGACCAAAGTCTGATCTATAAAGCACGAGGCGTAGTACCCGGCACTTTTCAGTTACTCACCTCAAGAGTTTTGTCTTTTTTTTTTTTTTTTTGTCGAAACATTCAAATGTTTGTAAAACACTGCTATTATTAATATACGTCTGCACACGTTTATGTTTGTTTGTTTATAAAGGGTATGTGCAATGGATCTCAGCATTTCCAGTTTTAGTGCATTCTACAGGGAATAACGAATATTTTTTTCATTTATCACCATTATCGGCGAATGCCATTTTTGTCCGTTTTCTACGAGAAGGCACTTGACTCCTCTCTCGTCACGTGATACCCGACGGTTCTATTTCGCTGTTTTCAGCAGAAGGTTTATTCGGATCATAGCATTTTGTAGTAAAAGTAGCAGTTCTTAAAATGTAAGAATTACTAAAATGACCACAAATATTGGAAGCAAGTGATGTAAAGGACACTAGACTTTTTTGCACATTAAAATGCACGCCCAAGTTAAGGATGTCTGGTGTTGTCTTCTTTAGAAGCACGTGTATTGCTTACCGAACACCCCCCGCGTAAAATGGAACTCTACGTTAGAAGAGGCATGGCGAAGTACCCCTTCTCCTGAAAAACGGACAATACCAGCAGCGAATTTTGTCGCTGAGTTTCCTTTCCCACTACATCTAGAGATGTTCCCAGAAACAGTCTGGACTGGACACCGTCCCGTAGAAGACATCATGATCTTAAACTGCACTAGGCCTTTAATTTAGCGGAGAGCGTTCAAGAATAATTGATTATACAATGAATTTTTAATAAGCTACATACGATATAGACGCTGACGACTTTCTGCATCTTCAATGTTACTGACTGGGGGACCCGATTTGAGCTCGCAAAATTGAGAAGTATGATGCCTTAGCGCTCGAGCGGCGCAGGTATGACACCTGTTGACTTCATGCGGACACACAGTCATTCTTCAACTTAGGGGGTGCTGGTAAGACGCCCTTCTACACGAAGGACTGGACGTTTTAGCAGTGCCAATCATGTGTAAATAATTTAAACTGGACATTTTACTAATACGTAAATTTTTTAACTGCTCATAGAAAATGATGAACTATTGTCTCGATGAGGTAGACTGATTTATTTAAGCTGTTGAGAGCAAAACCGGTGAAAACCATTTTTCTAACAATTTTATTTACACGTTGGGCTGCGGAGTTGGACAGGAAAAGAAAAACGACACCAGTTCCAAATTCTGTTATTTTAGAACATGCGACTCCGACTCCGACTCTTTTACCCCAAAATTTGTCCAAGTTTGGCTTTACGACTCCGACGCTTAGTACTAAGTTATCATACTAATCATGTGATAATCAGAAAATTTTAAATATGTAGCACTCGAACGAGCATATTTAGATGCACTTTTGGCACAAAAATTATTTAACCTCGATCGCCCGTTACCGAGATATAAGGTAATAAAGTCAACAAAAATTTTAAGAAAAGTGCCAAATATTGACTTGGCGAGAAATTGAACTCGCAATTTCACCGTCTACATACATCTACAAATCGTTTGGTGTCTTCCATTGCGACAACCCATTGCGGGTCCTGAGCTTTTCCATAAGTTTCTTCCACTTGGATCTACCTTTCGCTTTACTTCTCCAATATGAGGAATTAATAGTTTTAAAGTCTTTTTCCAAGCAATCCAGCCAACGAATATTGGTCTTCCTCTCGGGCGTTTACCAGTTGGTTTTGCATTTAGGATCTAAAGTAAGATGGATGAAGGGGATATGCGGATTACATGTCCTGCTCATCTCATTCTTTGCAATTCAATGTATTTTACTACGTCCGTATCTTGGTAGCATCTGAACAGCTCGTAGCTTTATTTTTTTTCTCGATACAAACGGCTCGTACGTAAATTTATTGATTTATTTTATTATCATTATTATTATTAATTTATTTTTATTTTTATTTTATTTATTTTTTTGCTACAAGAAGTGTTTTCCTACCTTCATATAAGCGAATAAACTTGTTAACGTCCACAAAAAAAAAAGAAAAAAAAAAGACTTCAAAGGATATCTAATGACTTCAGAAATCTCCACTCCCATAAATATTTTTGCTTTCAAAACAAAAATCCATACATAAAAAGTGTTTGCCCCCTTTAAAAAAATCGTGTTGTAAACACACCCTTCATTCGACTTTTACTCGAAAGAAAAGATTGTCCTCGTACAAAGTTCCTTTGAATAGCATTCAAACAGTCCTCCAATAAAAAAAAAATTAAAAAAAAGGGGTTAGTCAACTAAATCCGGTACTAAATTCTAATATACATTATCTTTTGGGGGAAAAAGTAACTACTTTCTAAATAACCGTTTTAAACAAAAATAATGACATACTTTGAGTAAATGTAGCTTTATACTTTTCTAACTCGTTCTAACATTGTTGAGAAAGAAAACGAATAAGAAGACAAGGGATTCACTGAAAATTGTTCTGTTGTAGCTGCATTAGTTATACAGCAGTAGATTTTCTTTTTTTAGCATATTCTGATTTTGTAGTTTTAAGGGGGGTTTAATGGAACTGAATGGCATTCTTTGTTTTTAATGCATGTTTTGTTGAGGTCGCAACTTCGTTCTTGTCTCGTCTGTATTTCTACTTTTTCATTTTTAAGATTTTTTAAAGCTAAACAATACGGTCTAAAATGCAAATGGCAAGAAATACTTATCGTTGAATCGGGTGACTTCGACTGAAGGGGTAGATTGTGTAAAACAGATTTTGGCATAACTATGAGAGGTAGGATGTTGATTTTAACACATACAAGCTGCATTGCCGATGTTGCACTGTCTAATTTGAAAATTAAAGTTGTGTCAAATGACGCACGCTTAACAATCAGAGTTTAATCAAAGTAAAGTTGTCCGTCAACGTAGCAATATCATGACTAAAAATTTAAATTTAGACTTATTTGATTTCTTAAAAAATTTTTTTTTCATCAATAACTAAGCTTTAATGAATTTAATTCATCACGAATAATGAAATACACAAGGTTCATGTGGTTCATTATCAATCAATCACAAAGCTAATAAAAGGAGCGAACGCAATAGTAAAAGCAATGAGCAATCACGATTGCTGAAAAATAAATAAGTAACAATGAATAAATACCAATAAATAAATAAAAACAATGCTCATATATATATAATAGCGAATTCACTGGTTGAGTGACGATCCGACGTCATCAGCAATGAAACTCGTGTCATAGCATGATAGCTTGATAATATGTTTTGGCAATGTTTGACATGCAGGGAAATGCTTTGTTTTGACAAGGCTGAACTGGATCCGGTAACTTAACTGTTTTACTGGTAAGACTCGTTTTAGGAGACTGAAGAAACGAAAAAGTGGTCAACAATGAACGCTATGTACTGGAGTTTAGAGTTAATCCACTGGCGTAGGGGTTAAAATTTCAATTATCAAAATATCACAAGGGGCAATTGCTTCGTTCAAATGTAGAAGCAATTTTCACCCGTCATACCTTGACGGGTGATTTTCTAGTAAATATCTAAATAGCAATAAATATATAAATAACAATAAATAAATAAATAGTAATAAATAAATAACAATAAATAAATAAATAGCAATAAATAAATAACAATAAATAAATAAATAGCAATAAATAAATAACAATACATTAATAAAGAGGCGTAACCCAATGCAAAAAAATTATAAACATGTAGTTTAAAGAAGTGTTACTATTATATTCAAAAAGTTTTTAAAATAAATTTATCAACATATCACCCCTACGTATAATCTTCATGTATGGGATCTATTTGTTACTGAGATAGATACGTATGTAGAAACTCTGTTCCTCTAAATGGAGTTTGAAAGAATCTTCTAAGCAAAAGGGAAAAAAACCAAAATAAATATTTAAACGCGAAGCGAAATATTCCCATAATGCACCATAGGCGTAGTAAAACTAATCATAAAATATTCAAAGAAAGGGGGAGAGTTCCAAAATCCTTTTCCACTATTTGCATAAATATTTAAACACGCTGAATGCATGGTCATTGGAGCGCAAGGAATTTGCTGCGAAACAACGTTTTGAATGCTTACATAATTTTCGGAACTTTCCCGATTTTTTGGACCTTTACATAAAAGAACTATCAAAACTTTTGCTGTTTTTTAGATTTTCATTGTCGCTGAATTGTTCGCTGCGCTTGTAATTAGGTCAGAACAGTAAGTGTAGAGAGGCAGAGAGTATTAAGTGTCAAAAAGTTTTTTTTTTAAACTGAAGTTGCAGCAAATGTTGAAAATATGTGTGTTTTAATTGAATACAAATATTTAATGTGTGATTCCAATAGCCTGATAAGGTTTAGTTTATTGAAATATTAATAATAGTTTCTGTCTTATTAGTGCTATGAAATTATGTAAATCATATAAAAGTAGGAAATTTTTTCTTTTCAAGGGTGTTATGAATTTTTGAAGCAAGTAATATAAAACGAAACGAGCGAATATTTAAATACAGTAGACCCTCTTTTTACGCGGGGATTACGTTACACGGAAATGCCTCGTAAATTAAGACTTAATAGCAGTGTTAAAATAACGGTTAGGTTCCATAAATGAAAAAATATATCTTATCTAGGGATAGGTAATTATATGACCAATTTATTTGTACTTTTTCCGATACATATGCACAATGAGTGTAAAGAAAACATCAATGGTTTTTATTAAAAAAAAAAAAAAGATCAGGTCTTTTGGAAGTCATTAATTATTTTTCTCTGCAGTTTTTTGTGGGGCATTTTTCCATCTATGATCACTCGCGTCACTTCCGTGACGGGATCTTTCTTCACTAACAAACCAGAATGATCATTTGCTGTTGTCAAGGTATGACTCAAAATGTTCAAAGTGAAACCTTTTGCTAATATGTCATCGATGTTGGTATCCTCGTTGGTTTCGTTCTACTTTGTCACTACTAAATGTTTTTCTTGCAGTGTGCTCAGAGCTGTGTGAGTTTAATAACTTAATTCTTTGCAGAGCATTAACGCTTTCGCGATCAATTCCATGATAGAATCTCTCTTCACTAAAAAATCAGAAAGATAAGTTCTATTCTAAGAGAATGGCTAAAAATTTTCAATGTTTGCGTTCGACGAACCTCACCGGTCGACAGGTCAGTAAGCGGTTGCTAACCGCAGCGTTCTTGAGAGCTACCGGTTAACTGGTTGTTTCCGATGTCGTTCTAGAGCCTCACCGGTTGATCTACCGATCAACCGCAATATAAGCTGGTGTATTGGTTGAGGGAACCATGTGACATTCTTGACCAATTATAAGTAATTTTCACCTGCGTGTTATTCGTCTGCGCCATGTCTGCGCAAGTAACTGGTGATCAACCGAAAGCGTTCGATGAAGCATTGGTTCGTGAACAACCGGTTAGTAACCGGTGACGTCATTGCTATCACGTGATTAACCAACCGGTCGCTACCGGTCGTGCTCGTCGAACGTAAGCAATGTTAACGTTTTTGATTATGTGTCATCGATGACGGTATCCTCGTTGCTTTTGTCATCTTTTCTCATTCCTAAAAGCTCTTCTTCCAGTGATTTCTGAGCTGTGTGAGTTTAATAACTTTACTTCAGAAAAGAGCTCTGGAACCAATCGCACAAAATTATCTCCAGTGGTCAAAGCTCACTTATTAGCACGCTCTAAAACGCAACTTATTACTTGATTTGCAATCTCAGCAGTTTGGATTTTGAAAAAAAAAGGGGAATTTTTATCTGTTTGTAGTACTGCATCCGCGTAAAATCTAAACTCATCTGCGTGAAATAAAATTAAAGTGTCAAATCTTAAACCGCGTATAATCGAAACTACGTAAAATCAACCCGCGTAAAATGAGGGTCTACTGTATAATGTATTTGATGTCAGCTAAAATCTTAAATTCAATGGGTTTTGCATGGTTATCCACAGGACAAAACGTGATTTCATCATAATGTGCTTTTTTACCCCTTTCATCACATATTTTCACAGTTTCAAATGCCGGGTCCATTAACCATTAGGTCATTAGACAACGGGCTCTCCATATCTCTCGACAACAGAATTAACAGCGTTTAGTGCACAGCAATCGTCCAGATGAGCAGCGTCCATGACTTGTCCAGAGTTACATAAAGTACAGGTTGTAGAATCCGTCAGGTAAAAACAGAATAAAGAAGCATTTAGACAATCGTGTCCGGTTAAAAATCTAAAAACAGCCACATTAGCCGCTCGAAGAGAATTCGGGATACAATGGGGAAGTTTCAGTTTCCACCAGGGTTTACTAGAGATCCTCATAAGCCTGATTACCTCTTTCATTTTACCTTACTGATATTATAAATGCAAAAGTGACTTCGTTTGTTTGTAATTCCTTCATGCCTTAACTATTCAACCAATTATCACGAAATTTTGTTTAAACAATCTCAGAGGTGCAGAATAGAACATAGAATAACTTTCGTTCAAAAAAAAAAACATAAATTTGAATTTTTGGCATCGTGAATTCAAATTATGTTTTTCGCAATCACGAGCGTGTGTGTGTATGAATGCACGTGTGTGTTTGCGTAGGCGCATGTGTGTGTGTTTGTGCAGGCGCATGTGTGTGGGTGCGTGTGTATGTGTATGTATGCATGTGTGTGTGTGCGTGTTGTGTATGCAGTACTGTGTGTGTAGGCGGTGGTGTGTGTGTGTATGTAGGCATATGTGTTTGTGTCTGTGTGCAGGCATGAGTGCGTGTATGTGTATGTGTAGAAGTTTGTGTCTGTGTGCAGGCATGAGTGTGTGTATTTATGTGTAGACGTGTGTGTGTAGGATATGGACGCAACCTGAAGACGGTTTTCGCAAAAGGAGCAGCATCGTGAGGCCGATCGATGCGACGGTGGTGCTGGCAGAGGGTGCTGGTGGGAAAATAAAATCATAGGAATTCAAAACAGTCAAATGAGAACAATAAGCAATCGAGATTGCTCAAAAAAAAAAAAAAGTATTAGAAGATTTTTGTTCCAATTGTTTAGAAAATCATTAATTTGTGAGTATCTCATTGGAAAAAAAAGCCATATTTGTTCGATTTTGCAGCATATTGAAGCACTTAAAAAGCTGCACAATAATGAACTTTACCCGAACTTTGAGGGATAACTAGAACACTCCCTAATTCTTCATTTTAAATTATATTCTAAAACGAGGCTTATCTTCATTTTTAAAATATCGTCTGCGATTGCTGCTCTCGGAATTGAAATTAAATTCGGAACTCCAGCGCTCGAATACGCTACCTTGCGGTGATTTACAAAACTGCAAATGAAGCGTTCCACGTGTGTCTGTTGACGTAAACACAGGCAGTTTGTTCTGAGTATTTATTAACGCAATCAATGTGTCTTAGTTTGCTTTCAGCTACAGAAATTAATTCGTCACTTAGTAGTATTCTCGAGCTTCTCAAAATAATGTTAGTTTTCATTATTTCCTTAATAATTGGTAAAAGCGAAAATACTGGATTAACAAACTTGGATAACGTTATACAAGGTAAAAAATTTTATTGCTTTGTATGAATTTGTAAGAATATGGGGTTTTTTTAATCTTAAATTAATTAAACTTACCATATTTTACAGCAGCATTTAGTTGGAATGGACAGTATGCAAAATATTTTCTTGAATATATTATCGTAGAACAAAATGAATAACCGAGAAAGAATTTACTTTATTCCTTTTATTCTCAGCTGAAAGGTTTCGCCAAATTTGTTTAGGGTTATATAGTTTTGGTATTGTGCGAGCAAAGTAGCCTTGGCGAGATTTCGCGTTTTTAGTTAAACCATTTTCAATTTTTATCATGAGTGGAATAAAATGGTAATAAGATTACAGAATTCGATAAGTAAAAAGAAATAATTGTCAATCAACTGAAAAGAAAAATACCACCATATATCCGTGAGAATTTTGTTGATGATTTGCATAACATGACACAATTAAATCGTAACTCAGAAATTAGAAAAATCGAAACAGAAAAATTTTAAATTAACCGATTTGGGAATTCAAGAGAAATAACTCAGCTACAAATGGAAAACAAGTGCTAGCCAAAGCAAAGCAAAGAAGTATCATCTTCTTTTGGTAATAATTTGTAATGTCATATTAAATTTTCTAGCAATAATTGTTATTCTTGTCAGGCCACAATTATTATTTAGTTTTATCAAGAATTGATAAATATCGAATTCAACATCGTGAAAATGGCTGCTTAGAACTATGAACTACGTACTTTGCATTAATGTTTGACGTTTAGTAATGCTTCTTGAATTCTCATTTCTTTCTACGTGGGTCAGAATATCAAGAAGACTTTGAAAATTAATTTAAAAAGAATAAAGCGAAAAAATCATACGTCCGAACAAAAATCACAACACTTTTAGCATTTTCTTCGTTACCATGTGCGTTTGTTTTAGTTTTCAATTCCGCCATTAGACAGTGACTTCAGTGCCCCCTATAGTTCGTTGGAGTTGCGAATAAGCAGATGATATTTTCGTGAAAAAAAAAATTCAAACAAACACGAAGAAATTTTTTAAAAAACGAACACCTTTCTTAATAAAATAGTACCTGGACGACCGAGCCTCGCTCGGCTTTAAAAGAATTATTTTTTGTCTAACCGTGTTTTTTTTAAGGTCCAATACTTTTCCAAATATACTTGAAAAGCTTCACGTTAACGAAATATTAAGCACTCGACCTTCTTATAACACTAAAGTACCAAACAAAGAAGATTCTGAATGTAATTAAATCAACATTTTGCTTTAAACTATCTGTTACGTTTGTTTTCACTATACAATTTTCTTGTCAGTAATTAAAATATTTTGACCTTAGTTTTGCTATGGTGAAATCGATTTTTAACCGAATACTTCCTTTCATACTATGATGCGTTTCACGATTTTATCCCAATCGAGATTTTCTTTTTGAATAAATACTTTTAGTTTTTACGCCAGAAAATGCTACATACAGCATGATATCTATCAAAACTGATGATCCACTAACCATTAAAACACATAAACAATCTCAAGATATACACTTCTTCGAAATAAAATTTAGATGCGTGATTTAAAAAAACATGTTAAACTATTTGAAGTGTAGAAAGAAAATAAATAAATAAAATAAAATAGGACGGTCAAGCAATAGTTTCACTTAAAAAAGAAAAAAGCCTTACATCGACTTACATAATGCTTTTGAATTTGTTTTCAGTCAAGTGTGTTTGAAATTAGCCAAAGTGGCCAATATCAGCCAAGCCTGGCAACCCTAAGCAAGTTTAAAACTTTAAAGCGAGAAGAGACAAATTTTCATTGTTATGGTTGCAAATCGTCTGCCTGATACGTCAATTCACAGTTTACTTCAAGGCTTAACTCAATTAGACTTTGTATTATAAAACCTTTTTTTTGTGTAAAAAATCGCGTTTTTACAGAAAAAACACTGATGTAGATCAACTTAGAAAGCTAATTTACAATTAAATCCAAAATTTCATCCAAATCGTTAGAGCCGTTTTCGAGATACGAAATATATACATACCCACAAGAATTAATCGTTTAAATATATAAGATAAGGTAACGCACTAGTAGTGGCCACAGTTAAGCATTTTCATGTCTTTTTTAAACTGTGGGTCTACAAGATTAATTCCAATTTTTTAGCTCAATGAACGTATTATAGCCCAACTATTCCTGAATCGTCCCATTTCCTAAAAATGCCAGAATTTCAATTTTTTATCCACTTTTTCCCAAACTTCAAATTTGATCCAATAGTGGCCACTCCAAAATCTGAGATTTTCAGTAGTGGCCACATGGATGAGTCAGTAGTGGTCATCTGACATTCTTTCCTTAGAATTCACATTACTCACTTTAAATTCAGATAGCTGATGGATAAAATTGATTCAATATGATAGTTACATTAAGTACCAATACATTAATCACATTTTTATTGTAAATTTCTTTCTTCAAAGTACATACGTACTTAGGATAAAATAAAAAGTTTTTAGTAGAAAATTTGTATTTGTATTTTTTGTACGCTAATGTAAAAAATAAAGCAAAAGAAAATAAATGTACTTATATAAGTATTCTACATATGAACTGTGGTAAGTATGAACTGAATAATTATTATCACTACGAAATCATCTTAACTAATAAAAAAAGCTGAAAGCCTGTCTGTATATCTGGATCCCTGTCTGTCTAGCTGTCTGTGACGCGCATAGTGCCTACACCGTTCAGCCGATTTTCATGAAATTTGGCAAAGTTAGTTTAGAGCATAGAAGTATGCACCTCGAAGCGATTTTTCGAAAATTCGATTTTGTTCTTTTTCTATTTCAATTTTATGAACATTTTCCTGAGCAAAATTATCACTAGATGGACGAGTAAATTACGAAATTATCATGACGTGGAACGGGAGAGCGAATTAACGTAGCCAATTGGCGAGAAATTCATCATCTATTATTTGTAAATATACAGGCGAAGCAAATGACCTTTTAATTTTCTACTACGGGCAAAGCCGTGCGGGTACCACTAGTTTTAAATAAAGAATTACGTTCACATGGCTCGATGCGGGATAGGCTTCTACAAACGACCTTTTTCTATTCCAATTTTAAGAATATTTTCCCGAGCAAAATTATAAGATGGATGAGTAAATTACCAAGTTATCATAACGTGGAATCGTAACACGGGCAAAACAATTGGCGAGAAAGTCACCATATATTATTTTTAAATACATAGGCGAACCAAAAGACCTTTTAATTTTTCTACTACGGGCAAAGCTGTGTGGGTACCACTAGTTCAATTATAAGAAAATAGTAAGTACACAATTCAATGTAATTCTTGGACAATTTGTTTCCTACAACTTACCAAGGTATATCAATAGATATAGGAAATTGGTAGCATAAGTTTTCAATACTACTAAAGGAAGGGTGTTCATGCACCTAAAAAGTCATGGAATTTGGCTATGATCAAAAATGGTCATGAAAAGTCATGATTTTCTTCTATACTTACTGTACTTACTATACTTACTATACAGCATTATGCCCTTCCCCCTTCATTTTTTTACCTGCTCATCAAGCAGGTTGCAATCTCTCTCTCGGTTCTAGTAGAATATTTCTCCTCTTTTTGTACTAGAGAGCCTAATTCCTGTTTTTTTTTTTTTTCATTTTATTTATTTTTTTTTGCCAACAAGCTATTTAATGATTCCCCCCCCCTCGTGATATGCGCCCCTAGGCCAGGGCGTATGGGCCTTGGGGATGGCTTTTTGAGTAATCCGGACCTGTCTATAAAAGAAGTAAACGCACTAGCAGTCGCCACAGTGAAGCATATTTTTGGCTATTTAAAGCTGTGGGCCTACACTATCAATTACCATATTTGAAACCCAATGAGCATATTATAGCCCTTCTTTTCCTTAATCGTCCCATTTTTTAAAAATGCCAGAATGTCAATTGTTCAATTTTTTTTCAAACCTCAAGTTTGATCCATCAGTGGGCATCATATAATGTACATGAGTCAGTAGGGGCCATATTGCTGTTTAGAAGTGGCCACCGGGTGGCCACTACTAGATCACACAATAATATTATGTCAGAAATGAGGCAGGTTTTTATGTAAAGAGATTACAATCTATTAAAAGGGAAATTGAGTTGATTGATGAAAAACCTTCCTGATTCAGTAGTGGCCACTCGGTGGCCACTTTTGAATTTCCCAACTTTTTTGGTACCAGTAGTGGCCAAGTAAACTGTCAGCCAAAAAAGCAACTATTTCGAGTTGGAAACGTTCCAAACATCATCTTTCACATTTCTTAACATGGCTACATCTCAAAAAATATTATTTTTGATAATTGTTCTATTCATAATACAACACAATGTTTTTACACCTCGTTACGGAGAAGCGTTAGAAGACAGATGAAAAAACATCGACAATCCAGGCGACCGTATTAAATAGTTGATAACAATTTTCCATGATGCGCTACCTACTTTTCCTTGAATTGCCCACTACACTATAGCCTGAGGTCTACCTCATGCAAGTTTAAATCCACTGGAACCCCTAGAATCCTTATTTTTAAAATATAAACCTTAAAGTGGCTACTACTAAAGCAGTGGCCACTACTGGTGCATTTACCTTAAGTGAACATTTTATTAGAAGTTAAAAAGAAATAATGGATTTAGTTTTCTTTTTTTTTTTTTTTTTTTTTTTTTAATGCATCGACTGGGTTTTCTGCCAGTTACAATGGATTTGGGGAACACAACTCGCCTCACCTCCGTGGCATTTCACACTCTTGGACTCCTGGTGTGACTGTTTATGTAGCTCAATAACTTGTTTAATTAAAAGTATATATATATATATATATATATATATATATATATATATATATATATATATATATATATATATATATATATATATATATATATATATATATATATATATTATTTCTTTCATAAGTGTCTCAAATACTGATTGTTTAAGTATATTAAATTTTTTAATGTTGTGTTTTAGTTCGTTTTAATAGGATAAGGAAGTACGTCACACAGTAAATACTCACCTCCATTACCCAAACACAAAATGCCATTTCTCACTGACAGATGGCAGTAATGACATCACATTTTATTTCCCTTTCCCATGATACAAGGGGAAGTAAAATGTGGTCCTCCCATGTTTATTTTCAGCCCTAAAAAAATTGTGAGATTTTTGTTGAAAAACAAGAAGATTGAGCTTTAAAAAACAAGTGTGGTTATTGGGGGGGGGGGGGGGTCTCACATCCGTGAACTTGAATTTCAGGGATGTAAGTTAATGTAAAAAAAATAAGCGCACACGTTTTCATATGCTTACCATGTTTAGATTGCAGCAACGAAGAAAAAAATATCTTTCCCTGAAAAATATATCCATTAGGTTTACATTGATGGGAAATTCCTCAACTCTGTGACAGACCTTATCAATGTCATTATTTTTGAGATGAAAATAAATGATGGAGAATAAATCCATCAATTTTTGCAACTGTATAACAAATTACGAATTACCAGTACATTCTCAAATTTAAAAATTTGTAAACATATTAATACTATACTATTTTTAACACAAATTTGAACTAAAAGGATAACTAAAATTTAAGCCATACTTTAATTAAGAGAGTTCAATATTAGATTCACACTAATCATTAAAATAGCTCATTGTTTGCACAGTTAACAAAATTACTTCTTTGATATTAAATTGACCTCTATTTTCAAACACTATTTTTTCCCCCACGATCAAAATATTTTTCATACTTTCTTTTTTCATACTTTTCATATAAGAAAATTAATTGTAATTTAGCTTATCCAGTGTTTATGGTTACTTCTAGTAAGTAACATTCATGTAAGGATAAATAAATAAAAGAAAACAAAAGGTTTTGAAATGGAAAAATATTTTCGTTCAAAAGTTACACATTCTGGAGAATGACCCATAAATTGCTTTTAAGCTTAGTGAATGAAAGTAATTTTTGTTCGTGTGCTTGAGTTTTTTGTTCTTCATTCTTTCGAAATGATTTTTTAAAGTCTTTTGGGTATTCTGACCTGTGTAGAATAGGTGATTCGAAAAATCGATTTCTTTATTTCAGAGTCGCGTTAAATCTCAAAAGTTGCAGTTTGGTGTCTTCAATTGGGGAAAAATAATTTAAAAAATTCTAACTACTATAAACGGCACGACCTTGAGGGTCACAGATCTGGATGAAATTCTGGATTTAGGTCAGTTCTCACTAGATGTGAACCCAAGTAAAGCTGTATGACTGCATTGGCCTTAGTTCGGCTGCAGTGAGGGTCCAAAAATGCCAGTTGGTTCCAGAAAAGCGATGGTTTTTCATTAGAAATTATTTATTTTTTAACCCTTTTCTTGAAGTTGCATTGCAGTATGAACCAATTGAATGCATTCACAACATAGAATAATTCCCTCCCCCCCCCTGGAGCTAAACTAGCAATTTTGGACAACCATTGCAGCGGAACTAGGGCCTATGCAGTCAAACTGCGGTGTTGGGTTCATATCAAACGCAAATTGACCTAAATCCAGAATTTCGTCCAGATCCATGACTCTCAAGGTCGTGCCGTTTGGTAGTGAGTTGACATCTTCAGTTCGCGAATAAGACTGAAAGTTTAAAAAAATATGTTAAAAACTGAAATTTTCACAAAGTTAAAACAAATAGGTTTTTTTTTTTTTTTGTATCTTTTTCATAATGCAACAGTCATAAATTGTCAGTATGTAGCGTAGTTTGAGCCTAAAAAATATTTTATAGCTTTTACATAAGATTTTATTTCGCGCACACGCCTTAGATAGGGAGGAGATTTTAGCCCAACTGCTTAACCCCCTTTTTGGGCAATTAACGCCAAAATTAATGCAGCACCTGTAACTTCTAGTGTCAACATCCGACTAAATTTTGTTTGATTCCGGCCGTTATTTCGTGAGATATAGCAGGCACGCATAACGGGAAAAACGTTCGATTGCTACCCCTTGGAGGAATTGGTGTCAGAAACTAATGGGCACCAATTCACATGGGGGTTCATATGCGACCGAACTTTGTTCGATTACATGCAGTATTTTTTGTTCCAAAGCAGCCATAAAACACCAGTCTCACACATACAGACACACACACAGACAGACAGACCTTTTTCTAAATTTGTCAAAATGGACTCAGCAAGCCTCAAAACGTAAAATCCGTCAAAATTCGAAAGTTTTCATAAATCAAACACTTTTTCCTACGTATTAGAAAAAGAAGAAAATAAAAATGTGCTTTTTAAAAACACTAAATTATTACTTTTTACAGATGTGATCCTGCAGTAATTATAAGGTCTAATAAATATTTTACATATAAAACTAATCTTTAAATAATCTACCTCTTTGAACATAATTTTATGCACAGACTATATTCTAACGAATAGTTTATTTTTAACAAATTCTAATTAATGCTCTCATTAAATATTATGGAATATACTAATTAGTTGAGCCACACATTAATGAGCTAGAAATCAATGTAATGTATTCAGTTACTCAACTCATCCAATGTTGTCTTATTCCCATTAAAATCTACCTGTCATCTCTTCAAAGCACCTCATTGTTTGAGTAGGAAACAGAACGAATTCGATTTTATTTCAAATTCTAATTGCATTGAAATATTTTGTACCTATAAAGTCTCGCATTGAAGCTTGTAGATTATGTGTTTGTACAATAGTAAGAAAAGACAAATGAAGTTTGATTGAAATTTCTTAAAAAGAGCGACAAATAAGTTGCTTTTAATTAGTTATAAATTAGGAAAACAAACGTATTATGTTCTTTGTAGTGTTTCTAAAGAATTTTCTTTCATTGATGCTTATTTATTCTTTTCTCCATAGTTGACGCTTTTTCGTACGGGGATATTCGAATTCATATTGTGTCAATGGGCACGAATCTGACTAATGGTGTTCGTGTTTTAATACGAAGCTTTAGGCGTTTGTTTATAATGACCTTTAGGGACCCGCCATCTTCGCCTTTCGGCACTCTCTTAGTTCTTTTAGGACCGAAAGGACTTGAGTGGTAAGGCGTTAGAACCGGAACTGGAGAGTTTCGGTTAGACACCAACCGATCGAAGATACTGTGTGTTCCGTAATGGTGTCTGGGGCACGTTCAATATGTTATCTGAGTTATCCCTTTAGATTCATACCTCGGTCAAGAGTTGGGCGGTTCTCGGTCTGGATCAAAAAAAAAAAAAAAAAAAAAAAGCAAAACAAAACAGCGCTGTATTTAAGGCTCCACCCAACCGGTAAAACCTAGTGAAGCAATAGGTAACGGGGATCCTAGAGTAGTGTCATGTTTAATCGGGACAAAAACTTTAATTTCAGTGCATAGGACAGTTGAACCCGTGACTGCACTCATTCCAGTGAATGCACAGCTCATTTTTTAAAATTATTATTATTTTTTTTAATTTTAAAAATAAGGTTTTATAAGGGTTTTTTTTTTAACAATCACGATCGCTAATTGCTTTCACTTGACCGTCCTTGATGTCCAGTTCCTCTTTCAACCCCACCACCCTCTGCAGGCCAGCTCCGGCGCGACTCCTCTGGTCTTGAGCACTGTCCCCCGGTAGCCACTGCTCCTGATTGGTGGTGTCGATGTCCTAGACACACGCACGCTCATAAGCATTCACACACATGCACACACGCCAACCTGCATACACACAGGTCTACGCACACACACAAGCCTACACATACACAACTATTCACACGTAACCGCCTAAGAGGAGGGACAGGAACCGTTTCTAGATACAAGCGAGTGGGGTAGTAACCAATGAGTAGGGTCCTGTCGCAACTCATTATTGCGAAAAACATAATTTGAATTCAAAATTTCAGAATTCAATCTTATTCAATCAGAATTATCTTGTGGTGTCAGCCCCCCCCCCTTGCCAAAAAACGCTTTTAATATTTTATATAACTAAGAAGTTCATGCAATTTTCATAAACAAATTTTTATTAATGTGGTGTACGAGAGTTTACATAAAAATGTAAGAAAAAAATATGAACACATTTTATGTAAAATTTACCCTATACGAATATGTAGTCGCCCTCTCCCAGCCCAATTGGGTTCCATTTTTGTTGAAAGTTTAGAGCTTAACTTAAATTATATTCAATAGAAAATGTTGAAATGGAAGTGTATATGTTTTTTATACTCTTAAATCCATTTCGTGTGATATAGTCAACACCCGGAGCAGACCCCCCCCCCCTCCGTCCGCCTTTCGGTAGTGACGCTGCTGACGTAAGACAAATCGTGAGGTGAACATAACAACTAAATAACTACAATTCAGGTTTTTGTCAAAAAGTCACACTGCTCAACTCAAGTCAGGTTTTTGTCAAAAAGTCACACACTGCTTTATTTAAACTTAACAAATAAATTTTCACGATTGTTTCACAATCTTTGAAAAACGTAAAAACTTGATATAAATGTTATTAATTTACAATTCAAAATTTCATTTAATTAGAAGTGTAGTCTGTATAGCGAATAAAAATTTTCAGCAAAAGTGAAATTTTCAATCTTGGAAAACGTGTAGTTGCCTAGTAAGTAGACTAAGGAGGTAAGGAGGTTGAAACTACAAGGTGTAAAGAAGCTTAAATTTAAAAAATTTCAATTTTTTTCAAAAAACATTGATGTGATGCAGTGTTTTATTATGCGCATTTTATTACAAAATTGTTAAAAGTAGTACAAAAATTTAAGAAGTCATTGTTAAAAAGAGTGTTAAACAGGAGGAGGCGATCAAAAACTTATAAGTTCAACTTTAAACGCATATTGTGTGAGTTACAGTTTTTTCAGTTGTCGTGCAGGATATTTAAAAAAAGTAATTGAATTAATGCTTCAAACATTTTTTGCATATTTTGGCTACCATCTCCTATTTCTTAACAAATGAAATGCTAATTTTTAAATCTAACCAGACTTTAAGAGTTACTTTAAATTTTTGATTTTGCTTTTTGCGAATAGCAGAGTTTTGTAGCAATGATGAAACGTAAGAGACAAGAATTGAGTCGTTCAAAAATTTTAAAAGTATTTCCTTCTGAATGAACATGCGTAAAAGCATAGGATCTAACCATTTTTTAAATAATTTGACAAAGTTTAATATTTTTTTTAATTGATTTTAATCCGCTGCGCAGATTTAATTTTAATTTTTACGCTTTACCCATAAGTGATGAAATTCCATTCACTGATGCCATATGCCAGATCGCAATATTTAATTCGCTTCTTTCACATGCGTTGACAACGATATGGTTGATAGCAAGCGTAGAGCACAATATTTAATTCGCTTCTTTACTCACATGTGTTGGCAACGATATGGTTGATAGCAAGCGCAGAGCTCAATATTTAATTCGGTTCCGAATTATCATAACCTGGAAACGCGGTAGACAGCAAGCATAAACATTCAGCGCGCTAGTAGAGTATAGGCAAAAATTTAATCACTTGTGACTACATAAAGACCACTCTTTGTTTGAAAAATCGGACATTTAAAAAATTAATTAAAATTAAACGTTTTGAAAATAAAAGATTCCCCTCGCTCCATGTTTTTTGTTTTGCTCATTCTATCAACTTCAGTTGCTAAAAGTAGTACTTTTAACTGATGAAAACAACCCCATTCATAAGAAATACGTTGAAGAAAGTTTTGTGACGGCCTCGATATTCTACCTTGATCTTTCAATTATAACTAAAACATATAGAAACCCTAAGATATATTTATATTTCTTCCTTTCTACAACTATGCTTTCTATAAAAGCCAAATAAAATCTCGCTGTAACCCACATACAGAACGCACTCGAAACATAAAATCTTCCCCAGTAGCACATCCCCATAATAGAGAAAGATATTTCCTCTCCCATTCGTTCCATCGCTTTTAGCCGCTCGCAAAATGATAAAATCTCCTTCCGTCTAAAAAGACTCAGACCATCCCATTCAAAGAATTATGTTTCCCTTTCCGAATGTGCCTCTGTTGAAATGTGTCGCGCGAGGAGGGGGTTGTCCACGTTCTTTATGTCCCTTCTTCTTCTGAAAGCGGACGCCCAATTACGGAATTGTGAGAGTGCCCCGTGTCCATAAATGGAAACAATGGTCACAGAAGTAATGAGCTGAAGCAATGCTCTTTGATCCGTATGACTTTTGCACTAAAAGGGGAGCAAGCGAAAAGTTAATCAAGCTACAGCTATCGATCGAGCGGACGAAGTGTCTTAATAGGGACCTTAGAGATGGAAACATCAAAAATTTCGTGGCGTTGAAGTATTTCTTTTGTACTGTTTTCCAGATTATTGGGAAGCTAAAAACATAACAAAGTGTAACAGAACAAATTTTGTTTACTTTCTTGATTGGTATTTCATTTGTTTGCTTTACTTATTTCTTATCAATTTTGTATGTATACATTTTTTATTTTTGTAATAATGGTTATCCATACGTGGCCATTTCTTTTTCCCCTTTAAAATTGGACATTTAACAGCGCCAGGGAGCTACACGTATTTAAAAAAAAAGAAAGACGGACATTTTTTTTTTTCGAAGTTTGTGTTTTTAAGAATAAAAACAACAGAAATGAATTTTAAAAAAATAAATGAACAATTGATGTACAGTAGAACGTCAAAATTCCAAATTAATTTGAATCTTAATCAGTTCGTATTTTCAAACAGTTCAGATTTTGGAAAAAAAAAATAGAAAATACCGTTTAGGAAAATAGTATGTCAATTGATCAAAAAAACTCATCCGTCCAATATCTATGAACATTACGTAACGATTCAAAACATAACGCTACAATATGCAATTACGTTTAAAAAAATTTAGCGAAAATTCTGATTGTTTACTAAACTGAAAAAAATATACATATTTACAGTACTGCATGAACTGTTGTACACTGTGAGGAAGTATTATACAGTAATTAAACAACGAACATTGAATTAACTTCTGAAATGTACACCGACATCACACAAAGAAAATTGAATTGCTTTCCGTAATGAAAAACTGAGTTAAACTCATTAAGAAAGTTTTTTTTCATTTCTTTAATCATTGTATGTCATTATTTATTTCACAAAGAGTATCCTAGCAGTTTAGTGAAACTGATGTTAAATAAATTAAAAGATAAACTGCCCCCATTATTTATTTCTCTTTCTTTTTTCTGAACACTAGTTCAGGGGTGCCCAGCACGCTCACAATCATTTTAAGGGGCACTCTATGGTTGAGGCAAACTTAACCTGGCAGCATTATGAAGGCTAGTACTAATTAATAGGGATAAACTGTATAGCAGGAATTAGTAAATGGAGGGAGCCAGTCCAGCCATTGGTTAAGCAAAAGCTTGGGCAAAGAGCTCAAGTCACGTGACTCAACAACGACCTATGGTTGACACGTTTGCGTGAGACTAACAAAAGAAACCTGATGTCTTCCAATGCTTCGCATTAAAATCGATCACGTGACTTGGGGTCTTTTCTTCACGAATGAAAATCTCTTCTCAATGGGGTAAACTATCCTTTGCAATCTTGCTTCGACATGGTGAATGACCTTGAACCTTAAATCTATCGGAAGGAAGTTACGTAATAAATCAATAGAAACCTCCATTCTCTAGCTAAACAAAGGTTTTTTGAATTTGCGTTCTACTATAATTAGGAGAGAAGGTACATTAATTTGTAAGAACACACTTTTCATTTTTTACAGGCCTATATTTCGAACAATTTTCCAAATGGAAATCTAAAAATTGACAGGCTAACGTATCTTGTCATTTGTGTCCTTCATGCCAAATTTTATTGAAATTGGAGATGGTGAGGTCAAGAAGGTTATTTATCTGATATGGAATGACTCATGAACAACTAGCCCGGCAATGGGGTATAAGATTACGAATGATGGTGTACCCCTACAAATAGTATTTTCAGATAAATCCTGAAACACATCAATTTTAGTTTGTTTAGCTTTTTCAAATTTTAAATCGTTGTTTGAACTTTTGTAATTCAAATTAAAACTAAAAGAATATATTGCCTATCCAATATTTAGAGGTAAATTTCACCTCGTTAAAGATGTTTGTTGCCGATAAAAACAAATACGATCTCAAATGTTCTATCGATACACAAAGTTTTATTCCAATCGGCGATTCACACTTGGGTAGTCTTACTTGTTAATTAACAACATGTAACTAAAATGCATTGTAGTTTTCTCAGCTAATTTCATAAAAAAGAAAGCAATTCATCATCAGATTAATCCTTTAGAATCAATTATTATTTTATTCCTTAAACAGCAATGCTAACACACACGTTTTAAAAAATCCTTTTTGATTAATGTCCGCAACCGAAATATCATTAGAAATGCAAGTAGAGAAATTCGGAAAAAGGCTAATTAACGGTAATTAGAACACCCCAATAGTAAAACTTAAAAACAAAAAATACACTAAACAACACAAGATTATTTACATTTTTTCTCTTATTTTATGATATCTGCTAATTAAGGAAAGCTTTCAGCCAATGTCCATTACTTTCCTAACATACATAACAACATTTTAGGAGTACAATTCAATTTCATTCAAAACTTAAGGATACTGAATAATTAATCTAATATGTTTCACAATTGTTCACAAGTTCTTATATGAAAATTTCTTTAAAATTTGAGGAATTTTGTCTACTTAAAAACAATGAACCATCAAAATTTTTTGAAACGTCAAAATGAAAAACGACAAATCAAAATTGCATTAAGCTTTTAAGAAGCTTTTAGACAATCTAATAGAGTGAGGTAGTTTATTATTTAGTTATTTTTAAGTAATAGTAATACAAATAGTGTTGCCGTTCTAATACAAATATAAACAGAATGGAAAGAAAATTTCATTTGTATTTTCACGGATTTATTGAAAAATATGTATGAAATGAAGATCAACAATTAAATGTGAAATATATTTCCCTAACACGCACTTGATTAGCGTCGAGAAAACTTCTATAACTTCTCCCAATGCGAGAGAAAGTCAATAGATGGCAGCACAAGTGACTACATTTGTCTTAAATTTTTAGATTATTAATAAAATATTATAAAATGTTGGGTTACAGAATAGTTGTTTTTGATATCAATCAATGCAGTGTGTAGGTAGTGTCAGGGAAAAACAAAAACTAACGAATAATTAATATTTTTTTTGCGAAATAATTGTAAACGAACTCGAAAAAAGGATTTTCGAGATTCTTTCCCGTAATTTGAAACAAAAAAAAAAAAAAAAAAAAAGAAAAAAGAAAGAAAGAAAGAAATAAGAAAAATTTCAACTCCCAATTTAGCGATAAAAACTTGAAATCTGAGCTTTCTGTCTTGACTATGGACTAACAAAAGAAAATGTAATTGATTTTACTGTTACTTTTCCCGTAACTTGCCCTTAACTTATTACTCATATTATTACGAAAAATTACTCTTAGTTTTTTTCGTACTTTCTTTCGTAGTAAAATTACTTTTAGTTTATAAACTCAACTTCCAGAGAATATTAAATAAAAAGGAATTTTTTGAACAACGCATTCCTTGCAGGCTTTTTTCTTTTTCTTTCTTTCTTTTTTTTTTTTTGATAAAATCAGCTCAAATATAAGAAAAGGAATTTGCTGTTTTTTCCCTCATTTGTGAGTTAGTTATATTTGAAGTCTGCTGCAAAGAAAGTTACTACCGGAAGTTCTTCTTAAAGTTCGTTTTCAGTGCAATTATCTATTGTTACTTTAACTAGCCAACAGGATTCTGTTTATAATTGAACATATATTTGATAACATAGAATAGAATTTTACTGTTCTAGGGGGGGGGGAAACTTGCTATGGAAGTATACTTAGCCAGATACTTTGTAAAAAATAATTGCAAGGGATGACTCCAAATATCACCAGAATAAAGTAATTTTTTAATAAATCCGGAACCTAATCTCTATTTTAATACTAATATTAAGTCTTAATTTACGTGTTTTGATTTACTCGGCTTTTCTGAGGAAAGTAACCCGTTTTATGAAGAATTTCACCTTAGCCTTCCCCATATTACCATCTATCACTTTTGCTACAAAATATTGTAGATCACATGAAACTCCATAGAAATGTTCTTTACCTAGCAGTCACTTCCCATATTTCTGAATTTTATTCCTCCTAGTGAAAGTTGTAATAATGTAAGTTTGTCATTTCGCTGTACTGACTAAAATGCTTTCCTCTTTTGTTTTGAATTGATGTATTTTTCGAATATTAGGCAATTACTTTTGAAATTTAGGTTCAAGCATTACTAAATTATGTAGGAATGAATAATTAATAAAATCAATAAAATATGTTATCATTCTTAAAAATTAAGAGACTTGGGTTGATTGATATTACTTAAAGGGCTAAAAGTAAAATACTCTGTTTTCAGAAGTATTAAATTAAATACATTGCAGCCATTTTAAAGTTAAACAGAATGTCAGTCAGTTACCGTATCAAGTGTGTCAATCAGTTAGTTGCCAAGGAATTTCCGGTGTTCCGGATCTAAACTTCCAATTCTACTTCAGCATTTAAACCCTTCTGATGTAGGCCGAGAATATGAATTTTGGAAAATTTCCACCAATAATTTTCATGCTGAGGGGAAAAGGTTGAGTTTTTATGGTAACTGACTGACTGACATTTATAAACTGATTTTAAGATTGTTTCTGAACGAAACACTATAAGATATTTATTGATAAAGGCTTCCAGTATAAAACTGTATTATGAGTACAACAAAATGCACTAATATTTTTTCCTTTTATTTAGAGTTCTTTTTTAGAAGAAAAGTTGATTACTACAGACCAAATTTTCCCCAAAATATCCGGAAAGGACGGCTTATTTTCAATACGAAAAATTATAAATTAAAATTTAACTAGGTACACTTTAAATATATATATTTCAAGCTTTTAAATGATATTTAATACTTATAGTTTTGTTAATATTGAAATTTTGATGCTCAGGTTGACATTTTGGTGGAATTGCCCGTGTCGTTTTTATTAGTTGAATGGACAGAAAAAAAGGTAAAATCAGCTAGAGAAAATTAAAAACGTAATTTTTACAAAATCAAAAGAGATAATTTGTTTTGACTATTTCATCGCATTATTACTTTATTCGCATAAAAGTAAATCTTAAAAGCTCATATTTATTTCACACGCAAATGCTTGCAAGTAAAAGTAAATTTTATTTCAGCTATGGGCATCCATGAAATAGATTCCACAAATAAAGATTTATAGTCCTAGATGTTATCATCATTTCCTCCGTATAGTAATTTTACCCAATGCACCCAAGTCACAGAGGAGTATAAAGCAAATGTTTGATATTCCTACTAGTCATATTTACTCAGATCAAAATGTCGTATTCCAATATTTGTATGATGACCTACTTCATAACTGACTTTTATGGCATGAACAATGTTTTTTTATATCATCACAAGCGAATACAGTGAAATAAAAACTGGGACGATATCAATAGCCTCATTACAAAGTTATCTATTAATTGTAGCAAAATGCATGAGGAAATTCCATAAATGCATCATAATTAGAGTCATTGATCTAAACTTTTGATCAACATTAGAAGTTATTGCCGTGGGGAACCAATCAGAATGTTTATTTCCAGTGTGCTATAGTGATTTAATAAAGTCTACGGTAATATAGTAAGAGTGGCAACAAAGCTTAAATGTATTTTAAAGCAAGAAGACAGAACGATGGTTTGGAAAATAGAAATGACGCCTTTTTTTCTAATACAAAGACAATTTTTTTTTTTTTTTTTTTTTTTTGCGATTTTCAAGTACAGTTCCTATCTACTTTATACTATATCTTTAATGCAATGCTATTGTTTTGTTACTACATTTGAAGTTTCATACAACGCAAATTTCAGTAGGAGAGACCAGGTTCAGTTCGATACAGGGTCGAATTGAATTAATACAATGGCTTTAATTTTTGTGTGCGGTACATCTCAAGAAGCGAAATAGTACTGGAGAAGCAATAGACTTGTTTTTATTCAACAAACGTACACGTAAGAATTGGTCTATTTTCGTTTCGGTGTTATTCATAAAAAAATGTTGTTTGCATGAAAAGACATTTTTTTGGTTTTATTACTTCCTTTTTCATAGTAAAGGAAATATTGTATTCGCAAAAAAATTTCACTGAAATTTCGGCCTAAATTTCCTTTTTGATCAACATCAAATGAATGCTGAAGTGTTTTTTCGGCCCGATCGCACGTGTATATGTGCCTAAGAACGTATGGACGTCCAAAATATCTATTTTGAGAGTCCCCAAGTTAATTACCACGAATTATCTCTTGACGTCTGTATGTTCGTGTGCGTATGTATCTCGCATAACTCAAAAACGGTATGCCGTAGAAAGTTGAAAATTGGTATGCAGACTCCTAGTGGCATTTAAATGTCCACCTCTCTTTTAGGTTGCATTCGGATGTTCCAAAGGGTTTTTTTTTTTAACACCTTTTTGGGGGAAGATCAATGTTCAGCGAACACTTGGCGATATACCGTTAAGCTTTAGGTTGCCAAGTGTTGCCGCAACTTGGTGATATATCACCATGCGGTGCTCGCATCAACTCGTTTCAACTGCACTATTGTGTTTAAGTGATTATATCACTTAAATCAAGATAATACAGTGTTATTTTGAGAGGAGACTGGGTTTAGCTAACATAAATTACTTACTATATTAGCAGGTGTTTTTTCACCGTTTCGAGCTAACTTAATGGCGTCGTTTTTCCAGTGTTTTTTCCAAGTGTGCGTAGAAGTTACTCCAAAAATCTCACTGGAAGGAAACTTTCTAGAAATATTTGAAAGAGAATATGCCGAAAAAGAGATTATCAAATTATACTTACTGAAAACTACAAAAGACTTCGGAATCGAAATTGACTTTACTCAGGTATGAAAATGAAAAAGAAGAAAATAGCACGCTTTAATCTGAATCTCCATATTTAAATGCCTAAAATAATTGGATATTAAAGCATAAACTACATAAAGAGTCGTATATTAGTATTTACTTATTCCACCATTTATTACGATTAATTCATAAAATTAAAAAATAATTTTCCTAAGAATTAGCATTACAGAATAAAATGAAAGTAACTGGTACTTGGTTAAACTCATATGTTACGAAAGTAAGTAAATTATTTTCCAAAAATGTTGGCAACCTTAATTTGCATTAGGTTTTTTCTCATTCGTTCATTCCTTCTTGCAACAAGATCACGTCAGCAGAATATGCAAATTGCCGGTAGCATTTAAGCTCCCGGCACTTTGCTTCATTCTCTTCCCTTTCAATTTCAACCCAAGTCAGACTTGGTTGTTTCTTTCGGCAGCTCAGTTGAGTCTGTCCGTTTTTGCCGATAGTTTCGGCTTACTGCTCTTGATATGAATATCATAGCTCAGTATGTTTAACGTTTCATACTTTGACTTAGAATTTTAGATTCAGAAGTCATTTAAAGTATTATGAGCTACTTAATAATGTAAAGAGCGTATTCTCAATATTTCCTTTAACATGTCATTGTATATATCATAGCCATAATAAACAAGTTACTTTTTAAATTTGGCTCTTCATGATGTTGCACAAGATAAATATGTATTTTCAAGAAGTATCATACGTCCTGGTTGAGCTTCCACTTAAAGTTAATAAGCTGAGCACTTTCAAAAGCTCACAGTTTAACATCATATATGGAGGATTCTATTAGAATGGGAAAGTTTCTGTTCCACACTAATATCTTAATATTTTTATTGTGTTTAATAACTTAAAAAAACTTTGTTCCGTATATTTTTGTACTTCAACACTATAAGTTCAATACTTAACTTTGTCTAAATTTAACTTTTCTTACCCATTAAAAATACTAGCCTACCTAGAGCCGGAACTTTAAACGCATTTTACTCAAAACTTGAAAAAGTCCGCTTACATCTCTTTGTTTCTCATCACTGTCTCAAATAATGTTGGAACAATACAAAGATTTAATTAAGTCTTACATCTCTTTGTTTCTCATCACTGTCTCAAATAATGTTGGAACAATACAAAGATTTAATTAAGTCGAACCTGTAATGGGTCAAATTACCACATAGTTTTTTTCATTTGAGTAAAACATGAATTAGAAAGAATGTAAATAATTATTTACAAACCAAAGTTTATTGCCTCTTTCTAAAGTTACATCATATAACAAGAGATCTTGAACTGATACAAAAAGGGGGGGGGGGGAGAGAGAAGGAAAAAAACTACGGTACCTAAAAGTAATTATAAATTATTAGTCCCCCGACAAAAAATTAACTACATTTGCAAAATATTCCTAGAAAAACCATCCCAGGTTTTCGAAAGACCCGTTGTTCTTTGATTTATTTCACTCCCCTCGCCCTCTATTCTGTGTTGATAAGTATTTTTCCATTTTTATTTTTCTTAACCTGAGAAAAAAAGATTCGCATACCGTGATTAATAAAATGTTTGATATCATTAATTCAAGCAGTAAAAGCTGTAATCTAAAAAAGGCACAAAAAAGTTCTCGCACAAAAAAAAAAATAAAAAAAAAAAAAAAACTGCAATCATAACTAATACGCCTACTGAAACAAATAATGGAATATTACTCATCACACATGAATATTTTTTTACAAATTTTTACAAAAACTGATTTTTTGTTTTTTTTTTTTTGTTTTTTTTTTTGTCTCAACAAGTAATGCCTCTAAATTAAAATACAATACAATAACGGCTCACATATTTCACAATGAAATATACGGTATTTGTTAAATGCATATTGCATAAAGAATAAAATACTACTAGAATAATAATAATTTGAAAACAATGCAGGTTCCTTCTCTATTGTGTTTGTCGCACGATGATTTAAGTGATCGGCAACAATACTCTGTTTTATTATCTTCGGTGCTGAGCAATCAACTTGAATTTTGGGAGAGAAAAAATATCAATAAACAAGGCAAACGTTTCGATTTTATATTGCAGATAATTAAGTTTAGCAAAAAATAAAGGCAATCTAAAAAATATCATGAGGTGTTGAAATATTTTGTGGGAGCAATTTCCTTGATATGAACTTTTTGCTTGTTTTTAAAACTCCCTATAGTAAGAAAGAAAAGATAAACTTGGTTGATTAGGATAATTTTAGTATGCATGAAACGTTAAACTAGAAAAATAATATGAATTCAATTCAAAAGGTTGCTTTTTTTCTGTTTGCTTTTTTATTTTTCTTTGTCAAGTTTCTTAAAAAAAGGACATGAATTCATTTAACTGAACTGGGACGTGAAAATTTAGCTTTTGAAATGTAAACAGTTTTATTATAATGACAAAAAAAATCAGTGTTTAAATGTTTGCGATCGCATAGAATACATTATATTTGTATTTTCAATGAGTGTCGATTTAAAAAAAAAATAAAAATACAGGGTGTACGAAAAGCAGTATACGATTCTTTAGTTTCTCAACAATGCACTTTTACTTACTAATCAATATTTGTGCTGTATGTCAAACTATGGTAACATAAAGGTTCTGAGATACAAAACACCTGTCATATTACATTCGAAGGTTTTTTCATACTGTCAATTCAAAGTGTCAAACACTCGAAAGGTTAAAAAAATCAAAATAGTAAACATCTTTTCCCTCTCTGTCATCTTCCTTCTCATCCTTAAAAAGATAGTTTTTAATGAAGTTGATCATTATTATAGCTTTTGCTGTTGTCGTATATTTGACTCCTCGAACTGAACATTATTCCTCCAAAAGATATTTTTACTTTAAAAAGAAGGTAATAGCTCTGTTTGCGCCAATATTTTAACGAAAGTATTCAAAAATACATTATAATATCCCTAAAAGCATATTAAAAATACCAACGCTTTATATAAACGTTGCACATGAAAAACTAAATTGAAGTGCATCTTTTTATTTGAATCAGTACCATTATTATCAAAACGCATAAAGTGTATTAAAAATAGTCGAACCCGCTTAATGGAATAGCCATTTTGCCACGAAAAAACATTGCAATAAGCGGGATATTCCATTAACCGGGATCAAATTAACGCATTAGATTGATTTGGTACATTGAAAATGTATTATATTAAGCGGGATTTCTTTTAACCGATATTCTAATAAGCAGGCTCGATTGTATTATCAATTTAGAGAAATAGAAGAAAGAAACAAAAGCTGAAGTGAAGGACATGATTTCATTTGAATAAATATCATTAAACAAAGCATAAATTGTATTAAATGCTGTAAAATCACTTATTTTCACGACAATGAAGACATTAATGATTACGCGAGCTCAAAAGTTCGCGAATTTTATAAAAACAGAGCCGAAAATTGAATAATCCATCGCGAAAAAATATTCGCGCAGGCTGGCGAAAATTGCGAAAATTAAAGCCTCGTGAAAATAAGCGCTTTTACAGTACAGGCGTCCCTCGTATAACACGGTACTTCTACAACATGGTTTCGATATTACACGGTACGAAACTTGAATTTAATGCTTCATGGTTTTGGTACAACACGAGTGTTACATTTATAAAAGATGGAATTTCATTTCTGTTTAATGCATTCTGTTTATTTTTGCTAATAACTCTAATAACTTACTTTGTTTTTATGAAACTTGGTTTCGATACAACACGGTACACATCCCTTGATTTGCATTATATCTAAGTTTCGTATAACACGGAACACGGTTTCGATGTGACACGATAAGGGAAACCCTGCTAAAGTGGATACTCCGGGCAAAGCAAATTTCGCCTGTAACTCCCAAAAAATTAGTTGGCCGGCAACCGCGTTGTCACACGTCAGGAGGAGTTCCCCTCACGCGACGCCAGTGAGCGAACAAAGTATGTTTTGGGGAAAATAATATTAGTTTACAGAGGTTAGTGTTTCATTTGTAACTTTAATACTATTTGTGACATGTTCTTTGTTATGAGTAGGATTTGATGTACTATCATGTAGCTTTCAACTATCCGTAGACGACGAGTTTAGATGCTCTGGTTTTTTAGTAATTTTTAGTAACCTCAAAAATGTACCTGAAGGTCAAAGCGGATTGGGCAAAGTGAATACCATATTCACTTTGCCCGGTCATGACAAGTCACTTCATCCGAACCTGGAAGTCCCTCAATATTAAGATCTCAAGACAATACTACCATTGAAGACCGTCCTTATACTCCCGTAGGATCTGAAACAACAGAATAAATTCAAGGTAATGATGTTCCCGCCGCTTCACCCAAACCTGGATGTTCTACGAACTACTGCAGTCGTTCGGTTTTACTTCCTATTTATTCCTCAGCCTGTTAAACCAATAACAACACGTAAACAAAAACTACAGATATCTGCACTCCAGAGAAGTACTCCACTAAAGGACAGTCAGAGACAAAAATTTGAAAAATCCAAAAAGACTGTCATGAAGTTACTAGATGAAGTTTCGACTAAAGCTTCTCAGAAGACTATTAAAAAGACCAAGTACCAAAAAGACTAATCAAAAATCAATGCTACAAAACATAGGACTGCATAAGAGAATCATAAGAAGAAGGAAGTAAAAAAAAAATTGATGATGTAAGGTGCATTTTCTGTGATAAAATGTTCATTGAAGAAGATGATCAGCCAATGGAAAACAGGATACAATGTATTTGTACTCAGTGGTGTCATAAAGAGTGTTCAGCATTCGAATATGGTAACGATTTTGTTTGTGATAACTGCAATGATTAGTATTGTAGAAGAAAAATGTTTTTTTTTTTTTTCTTTTTTATATGCTCCTAAATTTTGGATGTTGACTTTTTTTTTAAAATTTCTTTGCTTGTTACAATAATTACTGCAATAATTTGAGTATTGTAGAAAAATGCTTTTTAATATGAGCCTTTAATTTTCAATGCTTATTTTATTCTTAAGTTTAGTTTATTTGTTTGTAATATCAACAATAATTAGCACTGCAACAAGAAAATGTTTTTAAATATGTTCTTTTTATTTTTGACGCTTATTTTATTTTTAAATTTAATTTCATTGTTTGCAATAACTACAATAATTACCATTGTAGCAAAAAAAATGTTTTTCGGATATGTTCCTTTAATTTTCGATGGTTATTTTATTTTTAATGTTTAGTTTCATGAAAAATGTTGCTGTTCGCTTTGCCCTAGTAACGAATCCACTTTACCGGGGTGTTGGGCAAAGTGGATATTTATGCCATTGTTGAAAACTGGCCTTATATCTAATAGTGTAATTAATATTAAGGACAACTGTTATTGCAGTACGCAAGTTCATTAAATGAAGACTGATTATAAACATTTGTTTCAATTTCTAAAGTTATAACTAAACGACAATAATCAAGAAAAGCTTAAGGTATTCACGGTGCCCGGGTTTCCCCCACATCTTAACCTGACATTTTCTTAAGCACATACATAATTAGTATTAAAAATAAGTAAAAATGTTATTTTCAAAAGAAGTCTCGTATAACACGGTTTCGATACTGCACGGAACGAAGTAACCGTGTTGTACGGGGGAAACCTGTATATCAACGCTCTAGATATTTTTACTACATTTCATTGAAAAATATCGTTTTTTAAAGCATAAAGCAATGATGTACTTTTTAAATATCAACGCTTTTTAAAATATCACAGAAGAAAAATTAAAATGAAACGCAACATTTCATTTGAATTAATATACTCTTGCTAAAAAGTGTATTACACACAAAGGTCTTTGTGAAAAAATGAGCATTTTGCATCCAAAATGTAAAGAAAACCGCCTTGTCGGCGGATAGCAAAGAACGAATAAACATGAAAAGATCACGTGAAACAGTTTACAAGTTAGGAAACTTTATTACTCCCAATACGCGTTATACTTCAGTTCACTTGCATCAAAGCGGTCTTTCCTGATTTATTGCTTTTGAGGAAAGTCAGGACCTTTACAACTTCGTAGCAGGAAGTTCTATTACATTTATTGCTATTTACCCTTTTGGAATCGCCACTAAAATGCCAAGGCAAACAAATAAAAATAAAAGAGGCGCTTTTCAGAGGCTTTCGATTTCTCCAGAGTTTCAAACGATAATGTAAAAAACTGCGAAAACCGTTCAGCAGACGATATAAAAAGAAATGTGATTGTAGCTGTTTTTTTTTTCTTCTTTTCCAGCGTTTTTGCACACAATAGTGTTTGATCGCAAATGTTACGCATTGAATAGCCTAAATATTTGATGATTTAATTTTGTCAATAAAAAGTGTAGGAAAGAGATAGTATGCAGCATTACCGTTAAACAGTTCGTGTATACATCGAAGCTAACTTTGGCATTTTCGTTATAAGAAGTCAGTGAACGATGATTTGATTCAAAATTGACTAAAAACTGCAAAAAGTTTTTTTGCGGGTAAAACATTTTACTTTTTTTCAGGGGCGATCTGATTTTAATGTTTTGGGAGGGAGGAAATGTTTAATTTGCGAACAATCAAATACGAGAATAAGCATAATGGGGTCGTTTCCAAAATTTTAAAAGTATTTTATACTGATAGAACATGCTTAAAAGCATAGGATCTAACCATTTTTTTAAATAATTTGTTTAAGTTTAATATTTTTAAAAAATTACTTAAATCGGTGGACTTTTATTGTTTATATTTCTTGCCGATGACATCACAAATGATGAAATGCAATTCTGTGTTGCCATTCACAGAGCAAAATAGTTAATTTGCATCTTTACTCACGTGTATTGGTAACGATATGGTTGATAACAAGCGTACAGAGCAATGTTTAATTATCTTTTTGATTATCATGACGTGGAAACGCTGTATAAAGATGCGTCAAAATGCATCATTTCTGACGAAAAAAGAACACGCCTTGTTTTTAAAGTCGGACATTTAAAAAAATGAATTAAAAAAATAACTGTTGGGAATTTGAAAGTATTTTCTGGGCCCATGTTATTATTTTTGCTAATTCTATCAATTTCAGTGATTAAAAGAAGTACTTTTGACTGAATGAAACAACCCCATTATAATTTTTTCAATCGCAATTTTGCGATGCGGTCTCCACACCTGCTGAATCGTCTGGCAAAATTTGCCGGATACGGGAAATGTTTGGAAGATCACAGTGACATCCCGTAACATCCCATCGGGGTGTCCCTGCTTTTTTGTAATAAGTAATGTGAAGTGCTGGATCTGAAGTGAAAACAGACAGGAGATACAGAGATAGCTTTGCATAAATCTAGCACAATTTTTGCCTTTGAAAGTGCTTTGCTTTTGCAAGCAAATGAATTTAAAAGTTCGTGGTAAATAATATTCAGTTGTCATTTGGACTGGTTTTGGTTGCCACTGGCCAGCAAAGTGAATTTATTAGTTTATTTGAAATAAATGCTTGATTTCTGCAGCATTTATTAAGCTGAAAAGGGACAATATTTATTTGAGGAAAATTCTTGATGACAACTAACAAAAAGAAATATCACTTTGTTAATTAAAATTGCCTATAAATATTATTTTTGATGTCCAATTCGGGAGCAAAACAAACCATGGTAGCCACGTTTTTGTTGTTTAAACTATAATTAAAACACTAAAAAGTTGCCCGTCAATGTCTGACGGGTGAACGAAGAAATTGCCTGTTTAGTGATAGTTTGATAGTTGAAGTTTTAACCCTAACTCCATTGGATTAACCCTAAACTCCAGAAGATAGCGCCCTTTGTTGACCATTTTTACGTTTCTTCATTCTCCTAAAATGAGTCTTACAAATAAAACAGTTAAGTTTCCGGATCCAGTTCAGCTCTGTCAAAATCAAGACTTTCCTGCATGTTAAACATTACCAAAGTGTATTATCAAATTATCATGCCGTGGTGCAAGTTTCATAGTTGATGGACGTCAGCGATACTCGATCATTGGCAATTATATATATGAGGATATGCTTATGTTTTATTTTAAAATGTTTTCTCTTTAAGCAAATACCATTTAATTGCTAACTTTTCTACGTTAAAGCACAAGTTTTTTTTTTTTTTTTTACTTTGCTTTTTGTGTTAATAGACATGAAAGAAAATTTACATGCGCAAAATACTTAACGTTATTATACTATAAAGGCATGCCACTCGAACAAAGACTCGATCCCGAAACTATTCAATTTATAGCCGGACGCTGTTTCGACTGGGCTATCCGGGTCTCCTTTTGACAATCCAAGTTACGATCTAATATCTATCGAAAAATTGACGCATCCATTAAAGAACCTCTTCTTAGACAATTTTAAAACTCAAATTTAAGATAAGGAGTATATATTTAGACCGTGGGTTTATTTTTTGTCATTAGCCGGAAAGATAAGATTTAAAATGAAGGGTAAATTATGGAATTTGATGAAATAATAAGGAAGAATTTGCGAACCCCAACTGAAAAAAATGTTTAAAAAAATCTAAATTAATAAAACAAAGAATATATGTGTATGTATGTATAAATGACTGTATGTATGTTCCCTATACAAATTCACCAACTACATCAGATCTCGACGAAGTAGAGGGCAGGGAGGTACTTGGGCACCCTAGCAAGAACGGCAAAAAGGAATCGAACCGTTCGGATTTTGGCTTTAGGACTCTAAAATGTTTTTTTTTTTCTAATATGAGGGAGCAAGAAATGCTTTTAAAAATTCAAATAAAATATCTATGGAAACGCCTGATTTTTCTGCATCAGATAAATATTGTTCCAATGTAATTGGAACGTGAATTACAACTGTGTTTAACGAATTTCATTCTAAAATATGGGTAACCCTTCAGTTAGAAATTTATTGTTGATCATAGTCATTGTTGAACAATACTTTTATTAAAATTTATTTATTTATTCAGAAACTATAAACTTCACACACTTAGAGGACTGCGTACTAAGCGCCTTGCCTCTGTACACACACAGGAAAGGTTTACAGCACAAGAGAAGGAAATAACACCCAGGGCACCGGCGGGAACTGAACACACGACCTCCATCTTAGAAGAAGAAACTTCTACCGCTGAGCCACAGAAGCTCCTTTTTAAAATTTGTAGCGTGAAGAAAATGATTGGGAAGAAAGTTCTGTTGCCATTTTTTTTCTCGAATATGAACAAATAAAATTCTTGGTTTTGTTTTGAAGCTTTTTCCTGTAGTCGGGGGGGGGGGGGGGGGGGGGGGGGGGGAGGGGATTTAAAATTTTTCCTTTTTGGTTATTTTTCCGCAATCTGTTGGGAATTTTTTTATATTTTTTTCCAAGCCTGCATGTTGAACACGTGTCACTTAATTATACATTTAATAAACTTTTATTTTCGAGCTAGGCCGCCCAAAGCAGGGGGGCCGCCCCAGCTAGTAATATACAAGATAAAACTATGGTAGAAACACAAAATTTCTAATGAAGAAATGTATTCTTGCTAAGTCAAAACTCCATGCAAACTATTTCTAGGAACTGAAACAGAGAAAAAATCTAAATAAGAAATCAAATATGTAAATAACAAACTCAAAACACATCCTCAAATATCAAACTAAACCTTGCAGCGATAAAACATCTGCCATCATTATATTTCATCATTTCGAGGAATGTGATAAATATTGAATATATTTCCAGGAAATGTTGTCTTCTCAAACATGATTAATGTACTTTCAACGCTCCTGAAATCCGATATTCAGGTCATGATAAATTTTGGTATAACCCTGGTGTCATTTTTCATTACTACATCTGAAAGCATATAGTTCGTACTGGTTTGTTTTCCCAAATTTCATGACATTACTTCCAAAACTATTCAATATATTCTGGTTAGTAATTTGTTTTTAAAATTTACTTTAATTATATTTAAGTTGAAGTTTGCAAGTAACAAAAATAAAGACTGCGATTCAGATCAAAAATCCAAGAAATAAATATAGCTAAAATTTAAAAAAAAGAAAACTCTCTAAATATCAACAACAGTGACCAAATTAAAACCAGATTTAAAAAAAATATATATATATATATTTAAATCGTCAAATTTGTCGCCATGTTGGCGACAAAACTTGGTGACCAATAAAAATGTCGATATATCGCCAAGTGTCCGCCAAATTACAACACCACTTGAGTTAGCATCGAAATTAACAATGATTTCAAAAAGGAGCAAAAGCCCCCTTTAGAAACACCCGATTGCAACTAAAAGGGGAAGTACGCAACTAGACCCCACTAGGAGCCTATGTACCGAATTTCAACTTTTTAGGACATACCGTTCTTGAGTTATGCGGCATACATACAGCCATACTCACATCCGCACATACATACATACGTACATACAGACGTTACGAGAAAATTCGTTGTAATTAACTCGGGAATCGTCATTATGGATATTTCGCGTGTCTATACGTTCTTAGACACTTATCATCGTGTGGTCGAGTCGAAAAAAAACTCAATATTCATTCGGGGGTTTGTACAATGGAAATTAAGGTCGATTTTTGAGCGAAAATTTTTTCGCGCATACAATACTTCATTTTTTGTAAAAGGAAGTAAAAACGACTGAGTCGCAAATGTAAGATTAAGAGAGGAAAATTGCAGAGAAAAGGTTGTGCAGACCTTCCTAATTTACTTTCTAAAAATGTATTTCTTTTCTTAATATTTTAACAAAATGTTTCTAGGTTTCTAGGAGGGATTTTAAAAAGTAAGGTAACAAGCCCTGCAGTATAAAAGTTTGTTCAAGAGTTACAGAACTGTATACAACGTAAGGAGGCAAAGGGACGCGTTACTTTTCTACACGGTCACCATACTTATCGATGCATTAATTCCAGCGGTACAGAAAAACATCGGAACCGGCATGGAAGAAATTATCTTCAAGGTTGCGATACCATGTCAAGACGGCTTGCTGAACCGCGGCATCGGTTCTAAAATGATGACTTTTCAAGTGTTTCCTTAAAGATCCTAATAGACGGAAATCACTTGGTGCAAGGTTGGTACTGTATAGAGGGTTTCTCCTCCGAAAACGCTGTAACAAATCTCTTGTATATGTGGCCGTATGCGGTTGGGCATATTCGTGCAACAACAAAATGACTGTTGGGATCAGTCTTGGTCGTTTACGCGGAACTGCCCAGTAGGATGGATCGATTTTTTTCGGAATTTCAAATCGGCCAGAGTGAGAAAAGTTGTCCATTACGGCTAAACAATTACATGTGAAACTTTAAGTTGGTCAAATAAAATCTTCATGCTCCGCAGGACGGTCAATGTTCGCATATTGAGCCCAAAAAATGCATTTTTTTCTTCTTTACGAATACATTAATTCTTAATAATTTTTCAAATCGGCTAGGGTGAGAAAAGTTACCCAATGGGGTGAAATACTATAATGTATAATTAAATCACATTCCGATAAAATCATCATGCTCTACTTGGCAGTTGAAATTCGCATATTGAACAAAAGAGAGAGAGAGAGAGATGTTTTTCATCACAAATATACTCATTTTTGTAACTTCTAATCGACCACAGGCAGAAAAGTTGCCAATCAATGCGTTCTTTAGGCTAAAATAAAAATGATTAAAAATATCTAGGATTTTAGCAAGGTTTTTTTTTTTTGGGGGGGGGGGGGTTAACATATGCAAATTTTGAATGTAAGACAAAGCATATTCTAAAATATACTCATAACCGTTATAACTTTGTTACATTTAGATTTCAAATAAATACAAATACAGGTAAGAACCCTAAAAAAATAAATATTTCTTTGCATTATTTCAGTAGAGAACATTTTATAAGTAAATCACTATTCAGAAAATTAAATTTAAAAAAAAAGCATAGAGTGAGATCTACAGATTCAAACAGAAAATCTTTTGGTAAATTGAACAGAGATCTCTGATTCCATACCGAAAGTATTCATATTTTCTCGTGACTGAATCTTGACTAAAAAGAAGGCCTATCGTTGTTCCTCTCCACATACTTTACTTGCTGTTACCATTTTAACATATCGCATTGTAGCTTGGATATGACATGAAAAGTTAGAAGTGAACATATTGAGCCTATATTTCTGCTCGGATACTGCATTTATAATTCCAGAATCTACAATTTTTTTCGGAATAGGTGGCTCATATTTTTCAATTTCTTGATAGTTAACAAATTCTGTGTAGTCATTTGCATCAAAATTGAGGTCCGGAATAACAAATTTTCTCACAGACTGTAAGGATTTTGTTGGCTATCTTGCTTCCAATATTCTTCTTAGGGCCAGTCGCCGTACGCGGTACCTTTCATCTCAAATCATTGCGAGTAAAATATTTTCTTGATTCGCGAAGAAGCTGTTCCTCTGTATCACAGCGTCGATCACATTTTTCAAATCCCCTTTTGAGTATCAAGATGGATTAATGGTATTCCAAAGCTCACTTCTAGCTAGAAACTCATATAACACCTTAGTTTACGTGATAAAATGACCACGTGCTGACAAATGACGTACAAAAATGACGATGTGTCGTTTTCTAAAATTTGAGATTCTCAGACTTAGACTAGAATTAGATTTAAATTGTCAAATAATGTTTGAAATAATGATGCAAAAGTTCGATATTCTGACATTCTCGCACTCGTAAAAGCATCAACACTTAACATGTGTAAACGGTCGTTACTCTGACAATTTCAATAGCATTAATGAAGTTATTTTCAACAGTTAGAAATCCACGGGATTAAACTTTGAACTGTACCCTAGAGCTGGGCTCGGAAACCTGTAGCTTGCGAACCGCATATGGATTATTTGAAACTGTGCTTGGAATTCTTGAGTATTTTGATAAGATTAAAATATACATCTGCAAGAGTGCCATCTGTCTATGTTTTGAATATCTCGTTAACGTTAATTCATTCTTCCTGTTTCAAAGTATATAATTTTCTTTGCAACAATAAATTCGTTATCAAACGCTTTTGTTCATACAATTTGCGCACTGTAAAAAAAATTCGGAAACGTTTCTGAGTATATCGTGCAGCTGCGGTTCATGAAATTTTCGAAAACGTTTCTGAGTATTTCGGAATTCTCTTTCTGTAATGTCCGGAAAAGTGTCTGAGTACTTCGGAATCCTCTTTCTGTAATGTCCAGAAACATGTCTGAGTATTTCGGAATCCTCTTTCCGTAATTTTCAGAAACGTTTCTGAGTATTTCGGAATCCTCTTTCCGTAATTTCCAGAAATGTTTCTGAGTATTCTGTGCAGCTGTGTTTCATGAAAGTTTCGAAAACGTTTCCGAGTATTTCGGAATTATTCAAACAATTTTCAAAAACGTTTCCGAGAATTTCGGAATCCTTTTTCCGTGATTTTTTCTAAAATATAATTCTTTATTATAGTATTGCATACCATATCAGTTTCAATTCTTTCATATCTAAGAGCAATAATACAAGCAATTTTAGAATCATTCGTGGATTTTTTTTTTTGAAATTTCTAATGACAAATAGCATGGTTAACAGCATAACATATGCACAGTTATAAATTTTTGAAAAATTATGAAATAATCTACTAGTTTCACTCCTAATCACAAAATCGTCGGGGAATTGGAGTGGGGGTACCTTCTGAAAAGTGGGGATTGTTTGTTAAACAATCTTAAACTTCAGTTTTTCTCTCAATATTTTCAAGACAAAACTATCAACATATTGTATTTTTAATGCAGAACTTAAAAACATATCTTGTATCAAACTTGATAGCTTTTATCTTCGGATAAAATTTGACAGGACTTACCTACCCTTCGCGTTCCGGAATTCGTTCACCTCAAATCAATTTCTCTGACGAACAAAGTGTACCGAAAAGTACCAACAGAGAAATTGATGAATTTAAATATGACACCAAGTCCCCCTGCTGGAACCATTCGGGTTGATTCTTCTGTTCTTGCCCCTTTCCAGCTCATCACAAATATAAATACTTATTCAAAATAGGTTACTGATTTTATTTTTACAGTGTGCGCAAAATGCATTATATATTTTATTTATTAAAACATTGAACTCTATTACATGATTATTCCATTTCATATATACGAGAATACCCCCCCCCCCACCATAAGAGTGATGGTGCACCCATAAAATGCTATGAAGCGCCCCCCCCCCTCGAAAAAGCAACATCATATACATTATAAATCAAAGTATCATATACATTATAAATCAAAGTATCATATGAATTATAAGTCAAATACTTTAATATGGTGTAAAAATACAAAATTATTTTATTAAGTCTTTTTTTTTCTGCTTTTGGTAAAATTGAGGCTCGTAAAACGAAAAAAATGAAGACACTTTTAAATACATATATGTATTTATTTGTTAAATAAATTAATACACATTTAACTAATTTAAAGCGTTTCGCTAATGCAAATATTTAAAGAGATATCGTCATTTAGATAATACTGAAGCACTATGTTCCTAATTACAAGAGATAGTTTTTTTTTTACTTCATACAATCTAGCTACACTGTTTACAAGAGAATGAAAACATGCAACCTTAAAGACGAACTATCAAACCTGACAATTTGCATATTATAACATTTAATTCATAATGCTTGATACATAAATGTTCAGCCAAATATTAACTGAGATTGACACATAAAAACAAAGTACATAATAACACTTATTTAATTTTTTTTATAATCTTCAATTCATAAATTTTACAGAATAAAACTAGACACACTTGCACTTTAAATATGTGTTCTATGTAATGTAAAATATTTTCAAATTGCAATAGTTCACAACGAAAAAAGGATACTGAAGAAAATAGTTTTTTTTAACGAGATTTATATGAACTAAATCTCTTTTAAAGTAATAGAGTTGCAAAGCGACTTACCTATTCGTCGGTGGTGGTCTTTTGCAGGCTTTGGTCACCAAAAAGGTGATTTTTATGACAGAATAAAATTCTGCCAACAAAAATTACCCATTTGGTAGAAAGAAGAAAAGTATCCAAGAAAAAAGTAAATTACCTACACAAGTTATGCGACGCAATGAATTTACATGGCGTCCTCTAGGCAGTTATTTGGTTTTTAATTTCAGTTTGTATTCCTTCCGCGAGCATGCGTCGAGAATTTGCACTTCGTACTTAAAAATAAGTGACATAGCTTCAAATTCAATCTCATGACGATACATAAGCAAGAAAATATAAGACTTTAAAATTATCTTCAGTGAATTCATGCGAGGAACAAAACTTCTACTAATCCCCTTGATGAGTGTTACTTCGCATACATGAGTCAGCACTTGTTTTCATTGCGTGCTTTCGAAAGTTTCAGTTTAGATTTGCTGCTGGACTATAAAATTGCCGTGTAATCTGCGCATGCGTCGACTCTTACTTTCTTGCTAAACGGGAAACGTTTTTGATTATAGCAGAAAACTGCGGAGGGCGTACGAATCTGTGTATTACGGAAAACTTTTTTGTATATTCAGAGAGTTTTCCGAGATTTTTTACAGTGCGCCAAGGTTTTTTTATAGCTTTAGCCGTTTCTTCATGCTTGATGTGAATTAATTTTTTGATGTTCTAAATAGTTTTTATTTTAAACAATTTACTTTTTGATTCCAAAAGGAAGGAAAAATGGTGGATCGTATTTTTTTACTCTAGCATAGAACTACAAACAGGAATATAACATGAATATTAGGACTGTATTCAATCTTTGTTTTTGAGGGTTTTGTTCCATAAGTTTTTTGTTTTTGTTTTAATGTTGGAAGGTTTATTACCTTTTGTATTTTTTCAATTGAATAATAAAAAGTGTTTATTAATACCACTTTGCTGTGACTTAACATATATCATTCTAATGACAATGAGATTGGTAAAAAGCGAATCATGTGATCAATTGCTTTTTGTAACGGATGTGAATTGTTTTAATCGTATGAAGCAACTTTACTTCCCGTGGTCGATTTCAAAAAGTTAAGATTTTCTTTTTTTCATTCGTGATAAAAATATACTATTTTAGGACTCGATTTGCGAATTTCGACCGCCATACGGCGCATGAAAATTTTATCAGACTGTGATATAATTTTACATCATAGTATTTCACCCCATTGGGTACCTTTTTTTTACGCAGCCTGATTTGAAAAAAGTTCTTAACAAATTAATGTATTCGTAAAGAAAAAATAATGCATTTTTGGGCTCAATTTGCGAACTTTGATCGCCTTGCCCAACATGAAGATTTTATTTGGCCAACTTGAAATTTCACATGTAATATTTAATTGTTTAGTGCTTGTGGACAACTTTTCTCACCCTGGTCGATTTGAAGTTCCAAAAACGATTTTTTTCGATCCACCCTATTGCTCAGCGTGGCACAATAATGGGTAACTTTTACAGTTGACCACGTTTTTGTCAACGCCGCCATCTTTTAATTGGCATTTCGTCCTGTTAGTTAACACCCAGCTTCCACCTAGTTTGAATTCTCTGATCATCTTTGTTATCTTCAACTTAATTTTCATTCACACAGAGAACCTACACACTCGTCACAACTCTTGATATCTTACATTTCGAAGCACCTCAGTGAATTCAGAGTCAGTCACTTTTTTTTTTTGCTGCTCAACCCCGAGTCAATTATAGAAATACTGATGCATCCGTTATGTCGGGATTAAATCAGGTGTTTTTTTTTTTTTTTTTTTTTTTTTGAACAACCACGAAATACATGCCTTAGCCCTGGCTATAGGGCGGTAACTTACTGAACCACGAAATACCTATTATCCTCACTGGACTGTAGTTGATGTTCCTAATGGTCTTTCAGATTACCTACGACGACAAGAATTAGTCTAATTCATTGTTTTTAATATTTAGTTAGAGCGACTAATTTTCGTCGTCATGGTTATAAATCGTCTGTTTCGTTCCTTTTTTTTTTCAAGGTGGAACTCAAGCAGATTTTACATTGAAAATAGGGTTTTTCCGTGTAAAATCATGTTTTTTTAATGGAAAACACCTATACAGTTGAATTAAAATAGCGAAATTTCATCCAAATACAAAATTTCCAGATTACTAATTCCCATAATTTAAGTTTGATAAGAAATAAAATTACAATAGCGATTTCGCTGTACACATAATCTTTATGACAAGAGTACGATTGCAATATGGCCAAAAGAAACATATCTTTATTACAGCATCCTGATTAACGTTTCTTTTTTTTATGGATATACCTTGTATTACCTATTCTAGAAAATCGCCATTCCTAATATAACGGGTGCAAATTTCTTTGACATTTCACTCATAATGCAGGGAGCAGAGAGTAAGGGGTTTTTTTTTTTTTTTGGCATTCTCCAAAATATAGCTTGCAAAATTACCAGATGTTATGTTATTCGTTAAATGCACAAAAATATGCTAAACTTAAAAACCGCTTAAAATCTACTTCTGGATGAAAACCCTTTCACAGGCAAGACAGTACAAATCTTTACTGGCTGATAATAAGGATTTTTTTTTTTCACCTCAACTAAAAAATGTTCTGCAGTTTTTCTCATGACTGTGCACCGTACGTAACAACGTTGCAATGTTTCAGCTACCGGGGTTAAAAAATGACGGGTGCAAATTTTTTTTCATTCTCCATTTCCATCCTATTCAATTTAGAAACAAAAACCCAACGTGTAGAGTCCTGTCTCAATTCGTGACTGCAGAAAACAAAATTTGAATTCAAGACGTTAAAATTCAAATGAATGCTAGGGATTGGTGCTGGATGTTTTTTTTTCCTTGAGCAATTACAAATTGCTGTTGATCCTCATTGGATCGCTTTTTTTTCTTTCAAAATATCGCCTTTCGGTGATATTGCACAAAGACCAACTAGTATCGAAAAGGAATTGTTATTAAACCTCCAGAATCCGCGTTAAATAGAGTGACCTGAGAACTCGAGCTTGAAAATTTTTTTCACCACTACCTATTTTCCTTTTTGAAAAATAACTGTTTTTTAGTTCCAATTTTTTATCCACTTTTCATTTGAAACAATATGTATTATAAAAAATTACATTATTTGATGAAATAAATTAAGTATTTGATAAAAGCGATTAAAAAAAATTAAGTTTCATTTCTTCTTGGTATAAGTATTTTGCTCACGGCGTGAATTCTAGAGGGTAAAAACAAACTGCGTTTTTTAGTCTACTTTCCCAGAAAAAGTCAGAATGCACCCCCCCCCCCCAATAATTTTTGAGTGAATAGTCCGATTAGAACAAAAAATTTCTTTTTTGTTCGAAAGATCTCGGCAAGGACACCTCATTCCTATATTTCATTTTTTGATTTCAATTATTTTTTGTTCAATTTTGAACAGTTCAAAAAAACTAAACAGAAGCGCCTACAGAGAATTTCAAGGCAATTTCGAACTGTGAGGCGAATTTGCTTCAAACTTTGGAGGGAAAAGCTTATGATGAAAAACTTGTATATAAAATATCTTTTTGATTTGAACATTTTTCCGTTCAATTTTGAACGGTTCATATCCCTTAACATTAGTGCCTACGGGGCAGTGTTGGGCATTAATCAATTATTTTTTCAATTTTCTTGTTAATTGATTAAAAATGTAATTGCAATTAAATTAATTGCAGTTAAATTAATTGCAATTAAATTAATTGCAATTAAACTATTAATTGTACTTTGCAATTAATTTAATTAGATTAATGTACGTTAATCGTTTTTCACAATTAAAATAATTGCAATTAATTTTTTAATTGTTTTATGAAACAATTAAAACTAACAATTAACTTAATGTACCAATAGGTACAGCGCAGCGTACAGAGTTCAAAGTATTAATCGAATTCGTATTTTCGTTAAGTGCTGATTCCTCGCTCGCCGCGTGAACTATTCTCGTCTTGGCAAGTTTTTTCCACACGTAAATGTTTATGTTTTAATTAAGTGTTTTAAAATTGTGCAAATCATTGTTTTATATTTTAACCTGTAACAAGGGAAATCAGAAAGAAGGGCATAACAGGAGACGTAAGATCTCAGAGACCGCTCTGTTTATTTATTTATCGATTTTTTTTTAAAATCGTGTAATTAAGATGCATTACTGTAATTTCCCTCAGATGTTCTTCGGCCTTTTACTAGTACGGAAAATTTTTTTAACTTTTAATTGAAATATACCTCTTTTGAGAAAAGTCATATGCTTCAGTAAAAAATTTATTGCTTGTAATAAAGTTACTGATACATGATATTTACTGATACATGATATACACCGCCAGCTCAGTCACGTCCAGCCGAGGCCTGCAGTTTCGTGCTTATGAGCACTCATCAGCCCGGCATAAGAAAGTGACTGAGCTGGAGATGGAAAACTTCTTAAGGAAGCCAAGAGTGCCAAACAAACTGGTAGCTAATATAGAATTAGCGCAGACAAGACGCGTGACCGAAGCAATGGTTCGGTTCAACTCGAGTACTTCATGTATTTCTGTTTTAGCTCAGGATATTGGGCGGTAATTTACTGAAAGTTACTGATATTTTATTGATATTTTATTTGTTGCTAACATGTGTATTTAAATAGTTAGATAGTAATATGGTATCCGTTTAGCGTCCACGTCCCAAGTAGACCTGTCGGCTGTAGAATATATTGTACAAAACCAGTAATTTTTTTTATGAGTAAGTTTTAATTAAAATTCACAGAATAATCGACAATTGTTAATTCTAGTAAACTACAGTTAACAATTGTTAATTGTAGTAAACTGCAATTGACAATTAATTAATTGTTAACTGTGGTAAACTACAACTAACAATTAATTAATTGTTAACTGTAGAAAACTACAATTAACAATTAATTAATTGTTAATTGTAATTTTCCGCAATTGCAATTGATCAATTGTTAGTTGCTGTGGTTACAATTACCAATTAATCAATTGTTAATCTTTAATTGCTAATGTAATTAAAATTTGCCCAACTCTGCTACGGGGAAACTGAAAGTCAATGTAGATTCTGCACTTGAAGGCGGATTTACTTCATACAAATTTTGTTGGAAATAGGTCTTGACGACAAACTCCAGACTCCGACTCCGAGAATTTAGGGGCACCTGATTCTGATTCCGACTCCTGTGCCCGAAAATTAGTCGGACTCCGACTCCGACTTCGTAGCTTTGACAAAAATTTATACATGGAGGACAAATGACTGACTCCTATTCGTGGATATTCGACTCCGACTCCTTTGTCTCAAAATGAGATTGACTCCGACTCCACAGCTATGGTTTTAACTGTGAAATAATTATTGTTAATATGACTTGTTTTTATTTTCACGTTAAAGTTTTAATTTAGGTATTCAGTTTTCGGCGGATAAACTCGAAGTTATCAATGTTTCTACATAAAGATATGCGCAGACGATTTTTTTTTTTTTTTTTTTTTTTTTTTTTGACAGTGAAAATTATTTTTTTAAGTTGACATGTTATTGTTTTTATTTGTTTTGGTAAGTGCATTAATTCATTAAAAAAATTTTTTTTCCAATAGGGGAAAAAGAAACTTTTTTTTTGATATGATATATTTATTTTGATAAGCTTATTAATTTTAATTATTATCTTTTCATTTTGAAAGCTGTTAAAGAATTTTTTCAATGGGAAAAAGTGTATTAGCTGCTTTGTTTAAAAGGTGCTGCTATTTTATTTTTTCATTTATTTATTTATTTATTTTTTACGCATCTAATTTTTTAGATGAGTGAGGAATATTTTATTCATAGAAATCAGCTTGAAATATTAAAAAAATATGTTTGAAAATTTTGCGATTTTTGCTATTTTTGAGAATATTGATCAGGTACTAGAAAATAGTATGGGTATACGGGAAAGTAGGCTCGTTTAGTTATAGACGGAATTTCTTGTTATGCTATTCTTTTTGCGCAACATCTGGAATACGTGAAATCTATGAGCTCTATATTGCTAGAACAGTTACGAGCTGAATAACACATGATTTTTCTGCTGGGGAAAATATTCAGAAAATCTCGTTTTCAAACTCAAAAATCGGATTAATTGATCAGCGGGTATTTAAGTTTTTCTCTGGCATTTAAACTTTCACTATCTTAAAAAGAATCGGCAATCAAAATTTTGATTTCGTAACCCTAGTTTTTGTACCTCATTTTTTCACCTTTCAACCTCAGTTTTTTCAACTATGAAAAAACTGAGATGATACAAAGGGCCTGATGTGGCGGCTTCTCATACGTTAGATGGCTCATCTCATCCCAAAGTGGGCGATGAGAAAACTGAGATTTCATGAGCACGTTTATTTAACTGTATAGAAACGAAAAGGTGTTAGCAAATTGCAACTTATGTCTCGTGAGTTGCTAAATTTACGTAACGTAAGTTGCTAGCATCATTAACCTTGCGTTCCATGAACCTTACCGGTCGACCGGTAAGTAACCGGTACTAACCGCAGCGTTCTATGATCAACCGGTTACCGCATCGGTTACCACTCTAAGCAGTTGATTGGTTGATTGCAGCACGTGATCATTAGCTGTCACGTGATTAACTAACCGGTCGCTACCGGTCGTGCTCTTCGAACGTAAACTAGGGAGTTATAAATGAATTTTACCCATTGAGAAAAGCTAAAATGGAGGGAGTGAAGACTTTTATTCGTGAAGCAAAGATCTCTAATCACGTGATAGAATTTAAATCAAAACATTGGAAGATGTCGGATTTCTTTTGCTAGTTTCACGCAAAACGTGTCATATAGTCGCTGTTGATGAGTCACGTGACTCATCAACAGCGGCTATCCTCAGTTTTGCTAAGTCAATGATTGAACTTGTTCCTCATTTACTACTTCCTGTTCTATGATTTTACTTTTCCATATTTCCTAAAAATGTTTACGAAATTCAGGCTTAAATGAGGACTTAAGTATCAAAACCTGTTAAATCTACAAATATAAAAAAAATTCAGTTTTTGAAGTAGGTCGAAAACTACTGCTAAAAACCCGTTCAACTGCAAAACCAGCTCAACCCAGGCTTTTACCCTATCGCCACTGTGAAAACGTACGGGTAACATTAACGATATTATTATGATAAATTGTTGAATCAACCCAAAAAATTTTACTTATACAGCCTGGTGGCACAAAAGAGAGAAACCACATGAGTTTAACTCGAATTTGAGGAAAAGAAAAAAAAATGAAAAAAAGGTCGATTAATTCAAAAGATCGAAAATAATTTTATCTGTAAATTTAAAAAACAAAAACAAAAATGAAGTAGTACACCGAATGATTTCCAAAGGAAAAATAAATATTTTGTAAAAGTTAAGTGCGCAGAGGGGGAACTGATTTTTTTTTTTTTTTTGTCTCGCCTGTTTTTTTTTTTTTTTTTAACTTTTTTTAAAAAATAGGTTGAGCAGTTTTTGACCTTAATTGCTTCAAATGTTTACATGTTGTTACTGAACAATCATCGTTGTTGGTTCGACAGTCCGTTGTGACCCTTGGTCTTTTTTAAAAGATCCCCTCAGGCTGTTCTCCTCTTGGTCATGAAATTGAATAGTTTTTAAAACAAGGAAAGAAAAAAATGTCTTTTATCGATTTAGGTGGCTTATTTATTCCCAGAAACATCTTTTCTATCTTTAATACAACACTTTTCGCTTGAAGTATTTTAACTAAGAATATCTCTTCTAGTTAATTTTACTAATGTTTTCTTTATTAATACAACGCATTTTAACATTAATTGAAATCAGGATTCAGGCTTTAAGAATCCAGCAAACAAAGCAATCTAATTTAAATATCAATGAGGATGTAAACAACGACTAAGTTTCTAAATAAATGAGATTTAGCATTCAGATTTTCCAATGTGTTGTCAGATTTTTCATTTTTTAAAGTACTTATGTATGCATAAATAAGTTTCAGATGGGCAGAGCCCTGGGGCTGTAGAATTGCGGGATGCCCTCGTAACTATAGCAACGCGCTCCACCCAGATATCGTTAATGGTATCGGTGATCCGAGGTAATGTCATATAGTCACGGATGCAGTGAGAAAAACATGAGTACAACATATAAAGAAGTTAGTGATGTGTGATCGTAGTTAGGGAATATATGAATATGCTTTTCTAACATAAAAGTCTACGAAATGGAGAATAATGCATTTCTATTGGTAGTTCGGATGCTCTGAAACGTATTTTGGCGACGACAAAGGAGGCTACAGAAATTTTACATTGCTCAAAACGGGAAAAGAAATTAAGTCGTTCGTCAGTTCTTCCCTTGTTTTTCAGTTTAGTCGTCTGTTGCCACCATAAATACTGTATGTATTCCGACGTAGGATGTCCCCAGTAAAATGCTTGATGTAAATATACGGAATTTTTCCCGTAATTTGCCAATTATGTCTTCTACTTTACTTCTTTGGAGTTTTGAAATAAACAATTTCCTTCTTCTCAGTAAATAAATAAAATGAATTTTATAAAAACTATTGTAATTACATATTTTCATAAAATATAGAATAATGGCCTCCGACGTCAACATTCGTTAAAACTGCAATCACAATCACCAAAACATTTCAGCTTCTAATTAAAATTTCTTTATCGTTGCCATTCAAAAATATGTATATAAATTCATAAACTTCGCAGACAATGGTTGATTTACATAATACAAAGAAATGTGAAATATTGAATACGATAATAAATTGATAAATTATAAAGAAAAGCACAGCAGGTGTTAAAACTATAAATAGAATAAGCATAAACTATCAATGTAGTTCATACACATTACAAATGCATATGGTACATTTATAGTAGTATCTGTATTGCAGTAATCTTTTTGAACTAATGCCAATCAACTTCTTTCACCATACACTCTCAGAAATAAAGTAAAATGAAAGGTTGTTTTACTTTACGACCCAACTACACGTAAATACAAATTAATATACATTTTCACAACATATTTATGCGGATTTAGAAAATGTGTAAATCTGCAAGAATCTACAACAGTGCTTGAATTACCGGAGAGCAAGCCAGGGCCCTTGCTTTCCTCTATGTCCGGCGTCTGGAGAGTCGGTAAATTCCCCCTATTTCCGTGCTTTTTACTTCCTTTTACAAAAAAAAAACCGTACAAAAAAGGAAGTATTGCATTCGCGAAAAAAAATTCACTCAAAAATCGGCCTTAACTTCCATTTTGCTCACCCCCGAATGAATGTTGAGTTTTGTTTTGTTTTTTTTTTTTCGACTCGACCACACGTGGATAAGTGCCTAAGAACGTATAGACACGCGAAATATCCATTTTGACTATCTCCGAGTTCATTACAACGAGTTTTCTCGTGATGTCTGTATATACGTGCGTATGTGCGTATGTATGTCGCATAACTCAAGAACGGTATGTCCTAGAAAGTTGAAATTTGGTACGTAGGCTCCTTGTGGGATCTAGTTGTGCACCTTTCTTTTTGATTGCTTTCGGAAGTTCCACAGGGGTCTTTAACACTTTTTGGGGGGAAATCATTATTAATTTCAATGCAAACTCAAGTGGTGTTATAATTTGGCAAACACTTGGCGATTGCCACAAGCTTTTGGTCGCCAAATTTTTTCGGCACTTGGCTACAAATTTGGCGTTTTTTTTTTAAATTTTTTTTTAGAATCTAGTTTCAATTTTTTCACTATTGGCGATATTTAGAGAGTTAACCAGTAAATCCCATTAAAAATTGCCAATATTGGAAAAATTAATCTGAATGAAACTTTTCTTTTTTTTTTGCTTCGGTTCGCAACAAATTTGGGGTGAAAATATGTAAAGTGTTTCTTTTTTACTCCAAGTGAAAGGTACTATTATAATTAAATTAGCGTGAAAGGAAGTCATGTGATGCACACATCAACTCGTTTTATTTCCTAGAAATTAGAAATAAAAACTCGAACGAAGGAGGGTGAGCGCGGCAGTTTCAAGATTTACCTCTGCTCAGAAAAATCAAAGATCCGGTGCTGATCTACGAAAAAAAAAGAAAGAAAAGAAAATGAACTAAAAGAACGGTTTTATTTCGTCAGTGCAAGAAATATTTGACCAGCTAAATTCTTTTTTTTCTATTGACGTTAATTAACAATCTGTGTCCCTTTGTCTATCTACATTAATTTCCTTCAAGGGTTTCGTGCAGTCAACACGTTTGTTTCATGTTACATTATTCCAACTTACGAGAGTTAATATTTTATTCTTCGATCCTGATTCCTTTTCTTTTTTTGCCTCTTTGTTTTTGTTTTTTCTTTTCGAGATCGTAATCTTACTTTGAGAAAGCTGAAACACAAGACTTCGAAAAGATGCTAACAGACAACAGATTTAAACTAGATTTCTGTATTAAACGCTTCAATTACCTTAACTGTTTTCAAAAAACGACTTCGAGTCAACCTAATCAAAAAGTAATTTCTTGCAGATTTAATTAGAAATCTTTGGCTTCCGACAAACATATTGCTATAAAAAATGTCTTTATTTAAACCAAAATGTTGATGTCACACTTCTCGTTACCCTCTCTTCGAGTGAAACTCTCATAATTTCCTGAACGCCCCTCCTCCCCGTCTTCCACTCAAAGCGTGAAATCATTTGGGGATGACTCCTTTACGGTTTTTTTTTCTGGGAAGTTTTTTCCGTGTTCGTTATTTGCTTATAATAGTGTTATTACGAAGTGTTAAAATTATCAATTAATTTACAAAAATGTCCGCTAGATCATTTATCAGGTGGGGTGGAATGGGTAGTTTATTAATCTTTGAGTTACAGAAAAAAACCAATTAAAAAAAAAGCACCCCTGTTATTTACAATAGTTTGACTTTATTTTTGTTCAAGAAAAAACCGAATGGAAATAGTCAGTTTAGCGGCAGCCTTTTAAAAGTTACATTGTAAAAATCATAACTAAATGATATCTTTGAAACTTTTATTTTCATCATTTTGTTTGAATTGAGATAGCATTCTATTACTGTTATTTTCTCTTAAGGAAGTCTCCTTCATCAACTGAAAAAATCAGAATAGAAAAATTCCATACATTTAAGACATGTATTAAAAAAAATTTAAGTGGGGTGGAATGGGTATAATATTAGGCTTAATGATATAGGCTGTCAAATTAACATTTTTTTTAAAATTAAAAGTTTTTCTTTGAAGTAAGTTGTTCATTTTATCGAAAGTTTTATATTCTGAAATCCTTATGTTACGGAGTTGCTTATGGTTGCACTAAATGTGGTTGGATAGAAGACACAATCTTTGAAGAATGGTTCAAACTTTTCGCAAGACATCTGACTTATGAAACTGTAAAGCATGCTATTAGTAATGAAATTATTATTTGCCTACCACCTAATATCAGTCATGCCCTGCAACTACTAGACAAAGCCTGAGCTGACTATATAAATTGAAAACCAGTCTGATCAAACTTTCATTCAACTAAGTTAATGTACACAGGAGATTGGGTGCTCGTTGTGAACATTGATAAGAAATTTAAAAAATATTTTAGTGCTCAATTTCTAGAATCTTTAGATACTTGTGCTTATGTTGCAAGAATTCTTAAGAAATCTTTGATGGGAAATTTTTTCACCTTCCCCAATAATGAGAAAATGGAGATTGAAGATCATCAAAATACTAAGTCAGCCAATCCTCAATAATCATGGGCATTATACCTTTAATTGCAAAGAAATAACAGACTATATTCTTAACAGATTTTTACCCTTTTATTAATATCTTTTTGTGAAAAAATAATAAATGAATTCATGTTTTCATTCTGAAATTGAATTTAAAATAATACTACTCATTTCATCCCACCCCATGGGGTGAAATGGGTATAAAAACAGACTTTGAATTTACAGCTTTTTTAATAAACAATAAAATTATTTCAGTAATTATAAATATGGATATGTGAAGTGTATTGTTGAAATTTAAAAACTCAGTTATGGTTTTTTAGTTACTGGATATCAGATTTGAATATTTTTATAATACTTTCAAAAATACCTGTTTTTAAGCCCATTCCACCCCATCTGACCCTATACATTTCTGTGAAACATCATTTCAAAAAAATCTTTTAAACATTTGGAAAAGTACCTTATATTTTTCGCTAGAATTATTATTGCTTAAAAATGTATCAGCTATATCAAGCGCATTCGATTTTATGCGGATTAGTCAAATTATTTATAAACCCCTGTATCAGTAAAACAAGGTGCGTTAGTAACGTCGAGTAAACTTCAAACAATGAAAACTGAAAGTTTTTTTAAAACTGTAATTGAATTTGATTTCAGAACACTGCTGGTTCTTGAGCAAATATTATCATTGAAAATAACGCAGTGACTTCACCTTAAAAGAATAATTTCATTCCGATTTTGAATTCAAAAAAATGATAAAAACAAAAATGTAAAAGCAGTTTTATCAGTTTTTTCATCTATTTCGGAATTAAGCTGATTTGTAATAAAATATTATCTTTATTTATATTTTTAAAAAATGTAGCGTCAACGAAATTGCGAAAAGAAGTCTGTGGCGTGCCTGCGTCCAGGAGACCCCATAACACCTACAGCCTTAAAACTTGGTATAAAACTACTTCAGACTATGGTACAAAATTACTTAGACTACCAGGCGCAAACCCTCGGGGAAAGAGGGTTTGCGCCTGGGGGTTTTTTATTTTAAAATTCAAATGAGTCTTCTTATTCGCAACTCCAGAGCTCGAATACGCTACCATGCGGTGATAAACAATACGAAAGAAAAATGTAAAACATTCCATTCCACGTGTTTTCTTTGTGGTAAATTACAGGCTTCAGACTGTTTATGGTGTAATGTAACTTCAGAAGAATAGAAAAGAAAGTTTCCCACAAACACGATGAAAAATTACTGCGATTCACGAAGCTTAGATGCAAGTTATAAGTTACCGCATTTGTTTGTTTTACCTTTTTCATCCGCCATTAGACAGTGACTGCAGCGCCCCCTATAGTTTATTGGAGTTGTAAATTAGAACAGCATGTTTAAGGGTTTCTATTTTAACGGAAAATCCTAGGCTCATCTCAATTCAAGAACTTAGCTAAAGAGCAAAACATATCACTGGCGACCACGAGTTTGAAAGCGACTTTTCAAGCGTACAAAACTGCCGATTTGCAATGCTCAGGAGCCCTTTAACACCTGTTTCTCTGCAAATTAGAACAAGTTAGTTTAAAATCCAGGAAAGGGGTATATTTTGTTCCAAACGGAACCTGTAACGCGTTTGTAATCTGATTCTTTTTAATTGAAGATTTAAATCTTTGCGAATCAAATATGATTGCGAAGCAATATTCGGCGGTTTGTGAGCGGTAACGAGCAAGGAGCGAAGCCCCCTAGTCATCTTTACTAATAATAAAGTTGAAAGTTTCTCTGTCTGGATATCTGTATCTCTGTCAGGATCTCTGTGACGCGCATAGCGCCTAGACCGTTATGCCGATGTTCATAAAATTTGGGACAAAGTTAGTTTGTAGCATGGAGATGTGCACCTCGAAGTGATTTTTGTAAAATTCGATTATGTTCTTTTTCTATTCAATTTAAAGAAAATTTTACCAAACAAATTATCACAATGTGGACGAATAAAGTATGAAATTATCATAACGTGGAGCCATAACATGAGCAAGCAAATTAATACAGAAAAATGGCGAGAAAATCATCATCCAATATTTGTAAATATAGAGGCGAACCAAATGACTTTTTAATTTTCTACTACGGGCAAAGCCGTGCGGGAACCAATAGGTGAAAATAAAGCAGTGACTAGGTTTGTAAAATATTACTTTCATTCCAGTTTTGAATACGAATGTTTTTCGAAAGTATTTGACCAGATAATCACATTAAAGTTACGAGTAACAATAATTTCACCCAAAACAACAAAATTACAAAAATAATAAATAAAGTGTATATTTTTTCCTGAAATAAAAAGAATGTTGTATAGATAAAATAATTTGGGGAAAAAATACCCGTTGATTGAAAATGATTAAACTTTTCAAGCTGAAATAAAAATTTGCAGTCCTAGTGCGTTCTTCAAAATAGCATCCAATTTTTCATGTGCAAGCATTAATGCGCAGATGTAAGTGGTACACTGAATTGTGCTGCTCATTTTTCCACCTAAAGGAGGCACCTAGTCTCTCATTTTCTTGATTTTGTTAAAAGTAAATTCAATAAAAAAAACAAATCAAATGAATACCTTATTTGTTGCAAGGTATTTTTTCTCCGTCAACTTAAAATTTCTTCCTAGACGATAATTGAATTAGCGTTGCCTGCATTTCCCTTGTCAAGATAACACTTAAATGATACAATGTAAGGACTATGTTTAAAGTTTGGTTATGTAGTCGAACTTGCTTATAACAATTCCTGATTTAACGAGAAGATCATAAATATCTGGTTGGTGCAATGCTAAATCTATGAGAGCATCATATGCTTTTAACCGAGCAAACTCTGCTTAAAGCGAGCCAAACCATAAAATTTGTATAGACTTCCAGGTCAGCTTATTGATTCTTGGAAAAAATTCTTAAGCATTTTGGAGTCAACCGAAAGCTACTGATGAGTCATAAATCTTGGAAACAAAGGTTGACTGCCCTTTTTTTGTATAGATTGTGGTATAGGTAAAAGCTGGAAAATTATACATTTGTTGACACCAATAGTATCACTACCGAGAGACTTTCGAGGATATAGTAACTCAAAATCGAGCTAAAGCAGATGAAAAAAAATAACAAAACCGGTGATGTAACCAACGGCTGTAAAGAAGTCAAATCTGACCTACACTCAACCCATACAATGGCTGTTGAGTGCGAAGAAAAACTTATAATTTTTTTCGAAGCCAGGGGAACAAAGGACAATGTTTTTCGAATCATGAGTATTCCATGGAAAACAAAGACATGTGAAGCCATAAGAGTGTTCAAAGCAAATTAACAATGTCCTTTGATACTGTTCAGAAATAAAAACTAACAAACTTTTTTTTTCAACCCGTTTCTTGTGATCACTTGGTTATAATGAGCAAATATCGCGGTCCTTTTGCACGCGTAATAAGAGAGTTCGACTGTACAAGATAATCTTTTACTCAAGTTAGATACCATATTTCACCATTGAGCAGTGAGAAGCAAAGGGATGTAAGTGGCAAAATTAAAATTTGGCGATAACCAGTACAAATGGTAGGTGAACCACTCCTCTGTCTTGGGGCAAGAGAGGTTCTGCTATAGAGCATGATTTCAAAAAAAAAAAAAAAAAATCAATGAAAGCCTACCTATGATGTAGCTTTAAACGCGTTTTACTCAAAACTTAAAAAAACCCACTTACTTATGCATCCCTTTGCTTCTCACTGCCTCTATTATAAACGAATATGAAGCCTACAAAATAAAGTTTAAGGGATAATGTAATGTTAATAAATTTATTAAAACATCATATCTGAAATTAAAAAAATAAATAAATAAAAAATCTGCTTGCAGCCAGCCACTTCAAATAATATCCACGACATGTTCTGGTCTTCTTTTGAGTGACAGCATTGCTGATAAGAGTGTAGAGCTTTCCGCCATGTTTCCTGATAAAATTGCATTGTGAATCAGTTTGCTGAAGGAAATTTGCTTTTAATGGTGACGTCGTATACTAGCTCCAACTTTTAGGAGCGAAAAGAGCAAATGCATTGTTCCAAAAAGATGTGTCTCGGCTAGCCGCAAAGATAAAAAGAAGAGAGCGATGACCTTTTAGAATTGTAAGAGATGTTTTTCGAACGACATCAGGCAAATTGATTTTTATTTATTTTAAGAAAGAGCATAAAGCATTCGTGTCTTATCCGTTTTTAGCATTTGACAGTTATTGATTTTTCTATTGGTCTCAACACGACATGCCTTGAATTTATAGCAGTTGCTTTCAATGACATGTGTGATTTTAAGACAAGCATTTGTTTATTGTGTGACTGATTTTACAGACATTTTTTCACGGACAATCTCATTTAGAATAAACTTTTAATTAATGTTTAAATTAAATAAAGAAAGAAGCTTGTTGGTATGTAAATTAACCTCTGTAAAAGAAATAAGTCAAATTCCATTATTTTCTAGAAGATATCATTGTTAAGAGGATCCGGGACACATTTTGAAAATTTTTTTATTAAATACTTTAGAGGTTTGAAATTTTTTGCACTTATTCACCATCTATTTATAAGCGAAACCAATACATAAATATTTTTTTAAAAAAATAATTAAATTTAATTTTTGTTTTTAATAAAAATGGGGTTGCTTTAAATTGCTATAACTCAAAATATTCTAGGTCAATTTTCAAATTTTTTTAAAAAAAATTATGTAGAAATATCTAAGCTTTAATTTTTATTCGGCTGATTTTAAAAATATTAATTCAATAAAAAAATTTAAATATATGAAGAAAAATTTCGAAAATACTTTTTAAAAAAATCATATTTTCGGCAGTAAACTTTTTTTTTTTTAATTCGACGGATAAAAATTAAAGTAAACTGTTGAGGCTCTAAATTTCATTACTTTATCTTTATCGGTTCCTGACTTATAAGAGTGAGTTTGAATGCAAGAAGTTGGGGAAAATTGCATCATGGAGAAAAACGCGTTCAAAGATTTAAAGTTTAATGCAATATTAGTTAAATGCATGCAACAAAAATAATTATATCTTTCGTTCTAATTAAGATAGAAACAAGATTCAAACGTCCTTTTAAGCAGAAGAAAACGGAGTAGTTTTTAAAATGATTAAAAAAAATTCAAAATTTGTCGATTTTTGTGTCCCGGACCCCTTTAAAATATGGATGAATTGGAAACGGTGTGCAATTGAAGGGCTCAGGGCAGAAATGCGACAAGCCGCAAGGAGTGACTTTTCGATCAAAATTTTTGTTTCTCATTAATAAAACTGAAATAAACATGACAACGGATTATGCCAATTGCAGAAAAACATATCTGGTTTTAATGTTGCAGAATATAGAATGTATAATGAATGCCTTTTGAAAAATTCTACAAATATTTTTTACAAGTTGAAATTGGCCTACTGAAAAATTCACATATTGGGGCATGTCACAATCTTGCCCCGAGCCCTTCAATTGTAGTTGTCTGAGACAAGTCATTACAATGAATGCGAGTATTGAGGGAGAGATTAAACAATAGAGTTAAACTTGCCTGAGAAGCATTCGGAAGATATAGCACTATACTTAAAAATAGCCTTCAAAGATGTTGAAAAAAGAGTTTACATTTATTGTGTTTATAACTTTTGCTCTGGAAAAAACATACACATTAACTTAAGAAATAGAAAGAAGACTTTAAACATCTCAGAGAAATTATCTAAAGGCAGTATAGTAATTCGAAATGGTCAGAGAGATAATTAACCAGAGGTGAGTTGTTAAAAGTGCTTTTATCGTCCTAAAGTGGACAGAAAATTTAAGTAGCTTTTAGCAACCCAAATGGGATTAAAGTTTATTTTTACCAAACTATTCAGCATTGAGATATAGTAATATGTACAAATTAACGTTTAGCTTTCGGATCATATAAATTGCAAAAATATCTTGTTGCAAAGCTAGGAGAAAGTCGATGTCCAATGTACTTTATTAGAAATCGGTATAATAAATCAACATTTTTTTTTTTTTTTAATAACTATCGAAAATCATGAAACCGACTAACTTCACTTCAAAATCATTTGAATGCAAAATCATTGAATGCAAAAATTGTTGTCAGAACTTGCTGAAATGGGATGCAGGTTTGTGGGCGTTTTCATGTCATGCACCTCCAGTCCTTTCAATCGTTGCCAGGGTCCCTTTTGCCACCTGAGTAGAACCCTTGTAGTCCATGTGGACCACTTTGCGAACCAGTTTCAAACGATTCTACGAAAATGTTATCTTGAGCCATATTATTCAGACTTAGACTAAAAGAATATCCCGGTTTGAAAAATTTATATTTGATAAACTATTACACTTAGCAACAAAATGATACATAAAAATAAAGAAAAACAACCCACGTTTTTTTTTCCACACGCTCACAAATGTTCAATATGTTACCCTTTCGTAACTCGACACACATCGAACCCGTATTCTACAGTGTTGATCAGAATTATAAGGACAGCAGAAAAATTGCACAGAAAAAAAATTCTGAAATATGTCAGTGAAATTTATACATAAAATGCCTTTTTATGCTGGAAAGCATTGTTGAATTCAAAACATTTGAAAAGAACGAAAAACAAATGCTTTGCCGTGATTAATAAAAAAAAATTCAGTGTTAAAATTGGACGAAATTATAAGGACAACGAATGTTTTGCAATGAATAACACTTGTAATTACTAATGTCCCCTTTTTTTTTTCAATCAATTTTATCAGTCTTGATGTCATGGAAGTTGAATCTTATCCTGGATTTTTCGTTTGAGAAAATGAGTTCTTGCTTGTTTAGAGATTGAATACCATTTTTTTCATGCTTCGGGTGCCAGAATGGTTCACCAAGTTTTCATTAAACTTAATCGAGCCTTTTGTCCGGGTCAGTACAGTATTTTCACGAAAAAGTATCATGCAACGATTTTGAGATTTGAGAAACATGTAGTTAGGCTTTATGTTGCTGGAAAAAACAGTTTAAACTCGTATTTAACGATAATTTTGGTTTAAGAAAAATATTGCTCAGTACATCAATATCACTCTCAAAATTCATTCTGCCCTGCACAAAAAATACGAGTGTAGTTTCCGTCCGTTGCGAAACTTCCTCAGATCATTACTGACTACTGATCATTACTATGATTACATACCTCCAAATGTACGCTTTCAGATTTTTTTCCTTTCACATAGAACCCAGAAGTAGCAGAAGTAGCAAACATTCATCCAACTTTTTCCCATCAGAGAAAAAAAAAACACTACATTATCCCACTTTTTACCCATAACAATGCAGTTTTAACACGCTCAACCCTTAGTCTCTTATGAAATTCTTCAAGAGTATATTACAACATTAGTTTCATATAATGAAAATTTTTCTCCTTCTGTAAAAGATGTTGTGGAAACAACAAATACAGCGAGTTTTTCATAAATATTAGGTTTATGTAATGCTAAGGAGGCAATTATATGAAATATATTGGTTAGGAGACAATTACATATACACATTTTTTCCTAATTTAATTTTAAAACTCAATAGTTGACAATACAGAAAAATAATTATGTTTTTCAAAAAAAAAATTAATTTGAATTTTGACATCTTGAATTCAAATTATGTTTTTCGCAATCACGAGTGTGTATATGTAGGCGTGTGTGTTTGTGTGTAGGGGTATGTGTATGTGTGTAGGCATGTGTGTTTGTGTCTGTGGGCTGGCATAAGTGTGTGGGTAGTTGTGTGTATGAATGTGTGTGCGGGGGGGGGTATGTGTATGTAGGCATATGTGTTTGTGTCTGTGTGCAGGCATGAATGTGTGGGTAGTTGTGTGTATGTTTTTGTGTGTGTGTATGTGTAGGTGTCTGTATGTATGCGTGTGTGTATGTGTTTGTGTATGTATGTAGGTATATGCATGTATTTGTGTGTGTGTAGTTGTGTATGTATGCGCGTGTGTGTAGGACATGGATGCAACCTGGAGACGGCTTTCGCTATAGGAGCAGCATCGTGAGGAGTCGGTCGACGGTGATGCTGCGGAGGGTGGCGGTGGGAAAATAAAATGATAGGACGCCAAAAACAGTCAAATGAAAGCAATAAGCAATCGTGATTGCTCAAAAAAACATTTATCGGTTTACCTAAAATAGCATCAATTATCTTCGACAAAACCTTTGAACTCTAGCTTAAAGATAGTTTACAATTTCTTTTTTCCTTTTTTTCAGAAATTAAGGTCTAGAATTTTACTCTTGAATAATTCAGCTTGTAAATAATTTTAATTAGCAGACTTTCTTGCATTACTGCTAAACTTCTTTTGCGAAGAAAAAAAAAGCACGAATTTTCAGACACATAAAAAATCTTTTTAAAAACATCTTTGATCTTACACTTCTAATGAGTGGAAGACAATGCTCTATACTCTGAAGGCTTGCCTATTAAGACAACAATAAAAAATCCCATTGATATTTCATCTTTTAACGCTTCAGAAACAAGCAAAACAATAACGTATTGTGCTTAAATTTCCTGGATGCCATAAAAAAATGAAAGGGTTTTGAAACTTACGTTTTTACTAGCACTCAGATTTAAAAAAAAAATGGGCGTTTAAACATAGAACCAAAATATGTTATTGTTATTTATTATCGTCATTATTATTATTATTATCAGTATCATGATCATAATCAGTAGTATTTTCCTTATTATGATATTATTAATATTATTATCATTATTATTATTGTTCTTATTATATTATTATTATTATTATGATCATCATTAGTACTGTTCTTCTTATTATGATATTATTATTATCATTATTATTATTGTTCTTTTTATTATATTATTATTATCATTAAGAATGAATTTTGTACACAGGCTATTTTTCGTTTCGAATAGAGTACCAGAATATCCAAATTAATATCAGAATATCTATCAGAATTCTAGCAGGAAAGACTTAAATTTGAAGTAATACACATTTAATCCAACGATCCGCAATTCTGAATTGCAAATACTGGTATAATTCATAATTTGTAATAAAATACTCAAAGTAACTTAAAAACTCTCAAATAGTAGTTAGAATTACAAGTTTACAGTGCAAGTAAGAACACATTTTGTAAATGTTATTTCTGCATTTTTACGTAGCGTCTTTTTAATCATTTGTCACATCAATGTGAGCATGTAATTTTTGTATGCGAAAACCTTAAAATGTATACTACATCTCTCATACTACAATTATATACATCTCGCTAGATATTATACTGCATTCACGGAAAAGATACACTTGATGTAAACAAAGGTGTCAACCACGTGTTTGGCGTGGACAACACAGTCAGAGGATATTGGTTTACTTCTTCATTAAAGAGAAAATCTCCAAATAGTAAACCATCTGACAACCCATTTTTTTACTTTCTATCTATCTTTTCGCTGAATAGAGTTTATGTGCGTGTGTCTGTGTGTTTATTTATGTTTTTTACTTATAGTCAGGGCTTAATTTCTAACAAAAAAACGTACGGGAGCCCTACATTCTTCAGAATTCTTTTTTGTGCGTATAAATAGTCCTATGTCCAATAAATAAATACTGAACTGAAAAGGGTTGAGATCCCGTGCGAATTAAGTTATCCGACTAGATTGAAAAGACGATTTTTGACTAAAATTCACTTTTTCTCTAAATGATCTTATTGAACAAATGATTTTTACTTACGTTTTTTTAAGAATGAAGTTTTCGCTCAATACTGGCTACGGAAAACATGATTTTGCAAATTCTATTCAGTGTTGAAGCATGAAATTTGGTATGCGTGTCTTGTAAGTTTTTTGTGAGTGTAACAGACTGCAGATTATACAAATGATTAAATATTTTTTCATTTCTAATCATTTTACCAAAAAACTAATTTTCATGAAATTTCTGGATAAAATCACCTAATTTGTCATAAGTCTTAAAATTCTTGAAATATTTCTTAACCTGAGATCTGTTTCATTTGTAGCGTTAATACATGTGAAATAATCTAAGAAAATTGTATATAGTTAGTTGATATTTTTTAATACAGTGTTTTTCCTAACTGGTAATTTTCAGTCAGTTTTACCGAAAAATCACAATGTTAAAAAATATTAATGATATTGTGGTTTATTTTAAATCAAAATACATGTTTTAGGATCCTTCTGCTTCTAAAAAAACATTAATATTATTTCATAATGAGGTTTAAAAACAAACAAAAAAAAATGCCCCAAATCTAGTTGGATAAACCTGCTTATACTCTTTAATTTATAAAAACTTATGTTTGAAAAATCAGTTAAACAATGCCAATGACTGCATCTTAGCTGATGTTATTAACTTCATGTCGTTTCTAAAGAATCCTGTTGAATGTTTAGCTTTAAATTTTGGTTTTCTTTAAACTATCGTATTTGCTTTCCGAAAACAACTTGGTATGTTTTTATATATTTTTTTATCAGTTAAAATGGTTTATTAAATTATTTTAAGTCATATATTTACTATTCTCTAAGTAGAAAAACAGCATGAAATATTTTTACGAATTTTTATTAATTTAACTAGTAGTAAAGACGTTCACTAATTGATACTTAGATATGTTGATATTTCCAATATTTGAATTTAAAGCCAAACTATTCTAAAATCTGAAGTATTTTAAAAGGTGCACTTATTATTAGTTTGTATTATTATTATTGTTGCCGTTATTGCTGTTACCATTGTTTATATTGACAAAAAATAGTTTTAGAAAATTTAAAATCAGCTTTCTTTTCTTTTCTTTCCTTTCTTTTTTTATCCTTTCCTTCTTTTTCTGCTCCCTTTTCTTTCTTTTTTTTTATATCTGCGTGTGAGTGGGAAGTGAGGTCTCATACAAAGAGCCCTGTTTTTATCACGATGTTGTATAAGCTTTAAATTAAAAAAAATCATTCAAACAATACCAGTCAATACGTTCTGGCCAGTGTTTTTTAAAAGATTCATTTTACACAATATAAAGCTTTTTATACTTTAATTTTGCTTAATTGGTCACAATAAACAAATAAATAAATAAAATCTTGTTGAATTCAGCTTTAAATATCTGTTTTCTATTAATCTTTGTAGTTGCTTTAGAAATCTGCTCAGTATGTTTTTAATACATTATAAGCAATCAGAAATGTTTTTCTAAATTTATTTAAAATAATGGATTTCTTATTTTATACCTGGATGAAAAATTTATATTAGATATTTCCTCAAATATTAAGCAATTAAACAAGAACTAAATACTTGCACAGATTTAGAATTTATTATATAAGTTAAAATGTTCAACTCTTGTATTTATTGCATGATTTTTCTGAAAACGGAAGAAGTATTTTAAATGGTATATTTTTCCTTAATATTGTCGTTGTTTCTGCTGGATAAACAAAAACAATTTTTTTGAGTTAACAATCAGTAGTATTTTCCTTTTTCTTTTCTTTTTGCAATAATAATAAATGTATTTTAAAATAGAACGTATTTTCTGTGGAAACCACTTTTTTTTCACCGAAGTCCACCTGTAATGAAGATTGACGTGTCTTATTTTTTCTTTGATAATTAGAAAAATCTTTAACACAAAACAGGTCACGTGCTTCACCTAATTGGAGGTGAAATAGTGCATAAGATAACGAAAGGTATTTTTTAATAATGGTTATTAAAAAAAAACATTTGCATTAAAATGTGGAAAAAATAATAAAAAAAACATCAAAAAAACATGACTCTTCGTGGAAGAGCTTTTAAACCTATGCAAGCGTGAAACGCCGGAGGGACAAATTTGCATGTCTTTAGTTCTTCAGCTGTTCCTAAGTTGATAATTAAGCTTCCATTTGATTCAGATGAGCACTCCTTTTTGTATGCTGCTACAAACTATTATATAGGGAATAAGTATGACTATTTGTACTGAAGTTATAGCACATAGTGCGCACAAATGAAGTTCTCGATTCAAAAATCATATTTTTGAAACTACAGCACATATCACAATAAATGATACATAATTTTAAAGAAAAATATACAAAGTTTTTTTTTTAGAATAAAATTCAAACGCACTATGCAGGCCGAACGGAACTCCACACTTCGCACAATGATTTTAATTATCCCCGAGCACCAAATTTTGCCGAATGAAGATAATTTTGCCGAATTGTCAAACAAAATTAGCCGAATAAGTTCACAGTGATCTTTCGTGACCTCCAACCCTAGTGGGGGTATAAAAAAACAAATACTAAATTATGAAAAAAGAACACTGTTAAAAATGTATGGGTTTATCTGGTTTAAGATTCTAAACGTCTCAATTATAGTGACCAGAAAATAAGTTAATTTTTACCATCTTTGGTTCGATCCATCACTTAACTACGGATGATATTTTATCGGTCAATTGATACTTTCCATTTTCAACATATGACTTTACTTTTTTTTTTTTTTGCTTTGTAAGCAATACTCAACGCTACATAAAAATGGTATTACACATTTACCCTTTATTCAACACGTTTATAATGACCAGGGGGCGCCTCGAAAGGAGACACCAGGACCTTCCAAAATTTTTCTTATTTTGCAAAATCATTATCATTCGGCGAAAATCAGAGTTCTATTCGGAAAAATTATCATCATTCGGCGAAATTTGGAGTTCCAGTCGGCAAATGTATCATCATTCGGCCCAATTTGGAGTTATGTGACAAATTGAGAATGTTCGCCCGCCAAAAAATTTAAGTGTGTACTTAATTAAGAACTAACTTAAATTATTATAATAAAACAATTACTTAAATTATTACAATAGTTAAGTTTGTATGTTTAGTTTCCAAGATTTACCATTTGTAACGACATCGATAATCATATGGTAGCATTCGTCTACAAGACCGCTCCGTCAATTATTTAAAAATATATTTTATTATTTCACAGAAGCAACATCATTAATTTCAAAAATGTGTTAAAAATCCATGCTTGAACTGAGAATCCACTCTTTCCAATTTATTATTCATTAACTGTAACTTACCATTAAACGATAACTTTATATCTATAAAAGCAAGTTCATTAAATTTTTACTTACTCAGCTTTAAATTATGCTGACGCTGAATCGTGCTTCTTCGGCAATAAAACCACATGCTATAAAAGCTATCATTTTCACATGGCACATTTAACACTGATTTGACATTTAGTGCAGAACAGTTGGTGCGTTGAGGTATGGTTCCATAAAAATTTCGCAAGAACCTTTTAACCATTAAAGTTTTCAGTCAATATTGGCTTCATTATCGCTTGCAGAACGTAAATTGTTTTCCTCTTGTGTCGATCAGGTAATAAAAGCGATTTTTTTTTCTTCGCGGGCAAGTGATAAAAAACTAAAGAACTCTTTTTTTACTGCCAAACAATTTAAGAACCGTTTTTAACAGTTCGTTTTTATAACTTTGTCTATACTAGAAATGAGTTACTGCAAACTTATATTGATATAGTTCGAAGCAGAAAAGCATTTCTCAAAAGTAATATTCTATAGTAGTTTTTTTATGCCTTTCAACCTTTAAAAAAAAATAAAACATAAATGATGGCAAGTGTAGTTGAATCAATACTTTTGTGCCTCAAAAGTAAAAAAGAAATAGTAACGTTAAATTGCGGAAGAAAAGGTTGCTTCAGACACGTATTTAGGGATTACCAAGATCCGACTAAATGCGACAAAGCTTTTGTCGGATGTCTTTTCATCCAAAAGCTTACTTATTTTGCATTAAAAACTATTTTGCTTATCTGCGGTAATCTGCTGTTATTTCTTCTTTACTAATTGCAAATATGTAGCAAGATATTTATCAAGGAAAAAAACAGCCGAATTCAATTATAAAAAATAAAATAAAAATGGTTCTTATATTTTTAACATTTTTTTTAATAATTTTCTTTTTATTGTAACCTACAATTTGATGCCCCTAAGTTTACTTTATATTTAAAGGATAAAAACTTACATACGCAACAACTAGAATAACTTACGTAGATCAAGCAAACTTTGTTGCAAATACTTAACAACTTTTACTTAAAAATATGTATAAATACCCACATTAAGTTTCCTTAAAAAGAGTAACTACATTTAGCGATTTATTTAGAGGATAAAAATAGCCATAAGTACAGAGTGGTTCAAAAATCAGTAGACTTTTCAAAACCTTGTAACCAGCTATTTACAAAAAAAAAAAAAAAAAAAAAGATGCTGTTTTCGCAGAAAAGCTCCAAAACAAAGGAATGGGGAGGAGGATCTTTATAATAAAAAAATACATATATTTTTTGTGTTAGTTACATTTATGACTAAAAGATCGTGCTAGTGAATTGTGTAGAATACAATCGTATCTTACGTGAAAGAAACCAACGAATTAATTGCATTTCTAGACTTTCAGGATGTTGTTTAGATATTGAAGACACGCATTTTCATAAGCGATTTTCAAAGATTAACGAACCATTTTCGATTTAAAACGAGTTTAGATAAAGTCTTTAATCTCTGTGCAACTTGCAATCTTTGCATGGTAAATCTTCATTTATCATTGCTTAAGATTTCGCAAAAATATTCCCTAAGGCCTCCAGATCTTACGCCTTGAGACTTCTGGTTGTGGGGCTATTTAATGTCACGTGTTTAGAGAGATCAGCGTAATTCTTTGACCCTATAAAAGAAGATAACTCGGCCACGTGACAGTTATACCCTCTGAAATGCTTTTCAACTTTTTATGTGTCTTAGGGTGTTTATCACTGTCTAAAGGCTTTAACTCTCAATGATAGAAAACACACTGAACAGTTGTTTCATTGAAACCCTGTAACTTAGCAAAATGAGATGTATTATAATATTATTCCCTTCATTAAAGTATAGTGTCACCTTTTGATAAACTTTTTAATCGATATTTCGTTGCCTCAGAGCAAAAGTATGGTATTTTACTGTTGTTTCTAGGATTAGATGTCTTACGGTTGCTCTGAGGCGACGATATATGTAAATATTTATATCGTTATAAACAAAAATCTCTCGTAATTCTGAGCATTCCTGTGCAAACTGCATTCTTTTGTTGTACGTAAATCAACAGTTATAAGGCCTTAAAAACACTACTGTATTTTAAATTAAGCTGTATGTTTTTTTCAGAACGTTGTTATTGAGGAAACACTTAATTAATAAATAAGATTAAAAATCTCAGAAATGTCTTGAGTTTGAAAAAAAATTACAATTTCTTTGCAAAATGCAAAAAAATTATTTTTCTACCTTGTATCGATAAGACATAATAGCTTTACCTTTATTGTATGTAAATATTTCTAGATATTAGTAATTAAAACTGTTTATAATTGATATATTTGTGAAAAAGACAATTTTTTTGGAAATTATTCCTCTAAACATATATGCACCATTCAAATTTGAATTTCTGTTAGCAAAATCATCCGCTTAAATATTCACAAATAGGAAGCAGTAGTTGGCAGTAGCTTCTGCATAAAATGCAAAACAACAAAAATTTCAATGTCATTCAAATTTGGTTTGAAAACTTAGCCTTGCTTCCTAACTTAGAAACCGTTCAGAAAAATCATTTAAAATTAAGAAACGTGATATCAACATTGCATCAAGACTTTGTTTTCGAATTTGCATCATTATTGCGCAAACATGCAATGAAAAAATTCTTAGTTTTGTTTAAATATCCATTAAAAATCGTTACCCTTAGCAATATAATCAATAAAAAATTTGAGGAAAAGTCTTTCATAACAATAGCAATTTATCAAAACATTTCTTAAATAGTGCAAAAAACAGCAAGTTAAAATGGTTTGGGATATTTCCTTTATAAAATACTAGCTCCGATGCCGGGCGTTGCATAGTCTACCTCGAAAATAAAAGTTACGTCAAATCACGCGAGTTCGAGTTGAATAAAAGAAAATAAATAATGAAATTGTGACGTAAGTCGGAACAGTGGCGGAAGTTCCTAAAACAACCCGTTTAAGTTTGAATCTTAGTCCCTAAAAGTTCCCATTTGAATGAGAAAACTTCGTAAATAAAGTTTACACTTCCCTAAAATTCAAAATACCGTATGAATAAGGAGGAATACCGATAAAAGAATCATTAGAACGGTCCCACATTAGCGTCAACAGACCCATTGATTACCCATTAGGTTTAGGAAAGAAGTCTCCCAAAATACTCAGTATAATCTCAACGTGTCCCTAAAAATGCTTTATTGACGGGGGAGAATAGTTCATAAAACTCCCTATCAGGGTAAGGACAACAGCTTCTGAAAATTCCCATTTGCATCCCTTCTTCCCCCCAAACTTTCCATTAAAAAAACAAAAACATTCCAAAAAATTATCTATTATGATAAGGGCATCTGTTTCGAAAAATACCTTTTGGAATACAGGCAACAATTTTAAAATAAAGCCAACAGTCCCATTAAATATATTTGGATGAGAAAAATAGTTCGAAAAACCCTTTTCTGAATGAGAAAAAAAATCAAAATAAAGAACATCAACATTCTGTCTCTTAAATCACCATCAGAATTGGAAAAATAGCTTCAAAAAATTTCTCACGTCAAATCCAAAAGTCCAGATTAAAATTAAGTCAGTAGTAATAGTTTCCATTTTTAATGCTACTGAAATCTTCGATTATCTTTTCCATCAAAACAAAAAGTCGCCGAAAAATACTCCCCCAAAACAAATATTTTATGTTCCCCCAATGACAGGAAAAGCTTCAAAGCAAAAGCAAGAATTTAATTTGTTTACACTTGGGAAAAGTATGGCGACAGATCAATCTTCTCAATTATTTTATTCACACTAATTAAAAATGAGCTCACGGCAATTCCTTGACCAGAAACAGCAGACGATACTTTAAAGATGAAGATAAGCTTTGTTTTAGAATATGAAATCAACTTAAAATGAAAAACTAGGGGGTGTCCTAATTATCTCTGGAACTTCGAATAAATTTCACATCGTGCAAAACTTTAAAAGCTTTAGCATGCTGCAAAAACCGAAAAAATATGGCCTTTTTACGATGAGATACTTTCAAATTTATGATTTTCTTTAAAATAGGAATACAAAACATGGAATATTTTTTTTCCTAAATAAAAGGTACCTTATGTTCACCCAGGCACGCCTTACAACGTGTATACGAAATTTCCTCATAATCGGTTGAGTAGTTAAGGAGTGAAAAGGTAACAAACAAACAAACAAACAAGCATAGTCACTTTCGCATTTATAATACTAGTAAGGGTTTAGAAATGGAATGTTCAAATAAAAATTAAATATATCTACTTTTTGATTGTTTTGAATACTACTTCTGGTATGTACTAACTCATGAAATTCCCCCAGAGTTAAAATTAGTGGAGTGCTACACAACTGCTTTAAAAACATACATTCCTTTAGAACGGTAAAAACAAAATGTCTAAAAGACGTAGATAAATAACAAAATGGCGTATTTTTTTAAAAACCTCGCAGGCTCTAAAAATGAATAATAAAACAACAGCCCCTTTTCTTCTGCAAACTCAACTGGAAATTGAAACCAGGACCAAATTCTATTAGAAAACAAATTGTTCGATAAAACCGGACATTGAATGCGTAATTGAGTCACGTAGGGGTGTCTCTCGAACTTCCTGCTATTCTGTTTCCTGGAATAAATAAAAGCGATTCGCTAATCTCTAAAGCCCAGTCTCCTGGACGCTTTTCCATTTCTCGCTGCAACATCTGGAGCGAGACTAGACACCAAATGTTGGAAACGCTCTCGGGGAAAATTCGACATTTGTCAATATTGAAGTACGATATGAAACATGTTGAAACTTTCTGTACTAGAATTTTAACTATAAAACCGTAAAGTTGTTTAACTAAAAGGGTCATTTACAGCAGTTTGTTATAGTTTCACATCGAGTTGAAATAAATTTTCCAACTCAGTTTTAGAGTAGAAAACTTATGTTGAACGTAAGTTGTTTGTTAGAAAAAGAAGTGAATCTTTTGATGATGAATTAAAACTAGTTTTTTGTGACGTAAAACTTTCTTTTAGATTTGAATTCATGGATCTAACGTGTAATTGCTCATGTAATTGTTTCTACAAAGATTTTGATGTTTCAGAAATTGGCAATCTTAGTTCATTTTCTTTACGTTTTCGGAGCCAACGCCCGCACGAAAAGTCATTTGCATTCGTAAACAAATAGTAGTTAAATATCTATTTTCATAGGGTTACCGTAAAACAACAGGGATACCAAAATTAAATTCCTCACACAAAAGTTTAACAACTGACCAGTTGAAAATCATTTCAAAAGCCTTGCGTATATAAATTTTAAACCTTTTATTGGTTATATATTAAAAGTGGTAGCGGATAAAAAAAAATCAAATCATTGAGATTTTACGTTTATTTTCCAACAATTTAATTGCGCACAGACACAGAGAGAGAGATTTTCTTAAAAATAGTCAAAATGAATTGTCAGCACACCTCAAAAGTGCAAATCCGTCAACATTCGGAATTCGAAAATTTTCACGAATCCAATATTTCATTCTACTTATATATATTCCATATTGTTGAAAGTAAAAAAGGAACACTAGGAGCACAAAATGAGGAAAACTTAAACATTTTTTAAAATTAAAGTATGAAATGAAACATGTTGAAACTCTCTGAACTAGAATTTCAATTATAAAACCGTGGATCTCTTGAACTCAAAGAGTCATTTGTATTAGTTTTTTATAATTTCACATTGTGTTAAAAGAAACTTTCCTACTCGGTTTTATAGTAGAGAATTTATGTAAAACATAACTAATTGATAGGGAAGGAAGTAGTTATTTTATGGTGAATTACAAAAAAGAAAAGAAAGAGGAAAACTTCAACGGTTGTCAATACTTAAATATGAAAAGAAACATGTTGAAACTTTCTGTCTGTTTAACTGAAAGTATAACTTGTGTCAGCATGTTATGATTTCAAAAAAGAAGTAGTTCCTTTGATGATGAATTTAAAAAAAAACTTTAAAAGTACAAAATAAAAATACCAAAAAAAGCTACAAAATGCGAATCAAACGGGGGCTTTAAACTCTATAAAGTAACATTTTATGCATTGATTTCTTATTACGTCTGTTTTATGAAAAACTAATCTATGTAACAATGAAATTCAAAGGGAAACCAACATAGATTTAAACATGTTTTTGTGCGGTGAATAGGGACCGCATAAAAAAATTGCCCAATACTTCTGGAGAAGCTATTAAAAAGTTTTTGAAAAACCATTCAAAATATTTTTTTATTCGGTGTATAGAGACCGCATAAAAAAGTATCATTCAGAAAACAATTTAAAACCTTACATGTAACTAGGAACTGATTCTTAATTCGAATTTAAGACACGACAGCTGCTTTGAATCTCGCCAAACTTTTTAAGGTCTGATTTTTCAATACACATGAAAACTCTTTCAAAATTTTATTCACATATGTTTTTACTTTACCCATACAAAACTTTTCAAAACGTATAACCATTATCCGTCTTAGTCTGGTAACACGCGAACTTTCTTGTAAAACTAATCACTATCATCACTTGAAGATACTACCTCGCCCTAGTTTGATAGTAACTTCGTCAATTATGGGCTAATTTGGTTGAAATTTTCTTACACCGCAAAAAGAAACAGAAAAAGAAAAATTGCACAAAAAAAGACCGCACAAAAACAGGTTAAAGTGCATAAATAGCACAGAAATGAGAAAAATATTTTAAACAAATAATTATGAATTAACTAAATGCCGGAAACTTCCATGGGAAAATTCGGCATTTCGCTCACTCCTTTCAAGAACGTCATATTTCAAAAATTAGCGATTTGCAGTTATGCTTATTTTTAGAATGCCATGAATGAGTAGGGTATTTTAGCGAAAACCGCAAACGAATTGACCAATGTTTCTGTTTTTTATAATCATTTGAAATTTTTGACTCTAAACTTAAATGGCGCTTATCTCCTTCGGAAGATGTTTGGTACCTTTATTTTTACTTCATATTATTTGTTTTGATATGTACTATTACCCCTTTAAATGTTCCCAAGAGTTCAAAAACATCCTATATATCTTTAACAGATGTTGTCTTACTTTAAAATCGCTGTCCTGAAAAATCACGCTTTTTTAAATAAGACGTTGTTGAAAAGAGTGAGCGATTTGTCAATGCTGACGATGAATAACACCATGTTAAAACTTTCTGTACTAGAACTTCAACTATAAAACTGTAAAGCTGTTTAGCTAAAAGCATAGTTTGTTTCAGAATGTTATAATTTCAGATTGCCTTAAGAGATACTTTCGAACTCTTTTACTCGGTTTTATATTAGAAAGTTTATGTAAAAAATTGCTTCTTGATAGGAGAAGAAATATTTCTTTTAATGGTGAATTTTTAATCAAAAAATCTCTAAAAGAGAAAAAAATAGGAAAAATTAGAAAAAAAAAGCGTCAAACTGTGCAATCTACAAACGAGCATTTATTTCTTTTTTTTTTTTTTTTTCACAGACAAATTACCAAAGCGTCGTTGTAACAAGATATACTTCGATTTGCGCTTGTATATTACTTTGTGCATTAAATAAAATTTCATGGTCTGACATTAAATGACGAGAAAATAATAGAACACGGTAAAAAGGAAGATTTAATTACTTGCAGATGAATATAAATAACTACTAATAAAACATTCATTGCATTTTATAGTTTTGTCTGTCAATGTTTTCTAAACTCTTTAGCAAATAAAAGTAAAATACTTTTGCACACAACCCCTGAGCAAGAAACTACGGTAAATAATTGAGTTATAGCAACAATGGACAAATATCGTCTAATACTTCTCGTAACAATACGGATCGGTGATAGGTAGACATTTTCTATGAGCCAGCATTAGTCAACTGGATCAGTAATATTTAATGTGTCAAACAAAGAAGATCGTTAATTATCCTTCGCAATTATTTTACTAAAACTAATCATCGTTGAAATTAGTATGCCGATCTCAAATGAATTTTGCATGCAGTAAAATAAAAAATTAATATCCTATGTATTTATTATTATTTATTTTATTTATTTATTTTTTTATTTATTTATTTTTTTTATTATTATTATTATTTATTTTATTTATTTATTTTTTTTTTTTTTTGCCTCTAAAGTGAAAATTATCTACAGAAAATGTATTCTTAAATGTATTCCAAAAAATGCGTGTCCTCTTAACTAGTAACAATAATAATTATATATAGGGAAAAGGGGAGCACGTGTGAACATTTTTTTTTTCAATTCTTTATTTTTCAAAAAATATTATCAATTTCTCAGAGTAAAGATTTCCCCATGACAGAAGTCTTTTCTTTGTGCCAGGGATTTTTTTTTTCTTCAGATTTTTTTTAAAAATTATTTCTTTACTTAATGGAATTAAAAAAAAAAGTTTTCAATTGTTTACATGTGCCCCTATAAAGCGGGTGCCCCTATAAAGGGGGCACATGTGAACAAGTCACATCTTTCTAGGTACATGTGAACATTATTGAAAAATGTAGAATAACCATTATGTTTCAACGAAAAACTCTTTAATATAAAACATACAGCCGAAATTCAAAAAAAAAAAAAAAAAAAAAAATAGAATATAATAACTGTTCAAGCAAAACTTGCCACTGAGTCGGGCAAAATGAATGCAGGATAATTAAACAAAGTAAAACATGTTATTAATGAATGAGTGAAACTATTTCAGCAACATTAAAGGTATTATTTTAACAATATAGGGGTCGTTAACAAATTTGAAAATTATGTTGATTTTTTATATGGGTCAAAAAATTAGAATAATCAATTCATTTAATGTGAATTTGAAAAGTGGCGAAAATATTTGCATGCCTGCTAATTGTGTAGGTTGCGAAAAGTATAGAGCTTAGCGCCCAGAAAACTTTTCGTTATTCTTTTGCTGAAAATGGGTCGTCAACGTGATAAAATTGGAAACAAGGAAATTGCTTATTGTGTCATTTTAAGTCTGAAAAAAAACAGTAAATCTTGGACTAAAAGAAGGATTTACTATCTACGTTCTTGAAGATTTTAAAGGAATATAGAAGGATCAACCAATTAAAAAATAACCGAAGTAAATGAGGTAGAAAGTTCGTAACAGCTGGCAGAGATGCACGCAAATCACAGAGAATTGTCCAAAATAACAGTTTTAAAAATGCCTCTAACATCTATAAGTGTTGGAAAGAACCTGTAACTGTCGTGTCCAAACCAACTACGCTTAGACAATTGCATAAACTGCAGTTGCAATTACGGATCCTCGAAAGTAAAACCAAAGATGAACATAAAACAGGGACGAGCCCATCTTTCCTGGAGCAAAGAGAAGCTCATCTAGGGGAAACAAGTCTGATAAAATATTTTATTCTGTGATGAATCTTTATTTGAAATATTTGTTAAAGGAAGAGGTTTTGGGTTTGGCATTAGAATAACGAAGCGCTTGAGAAAATTTGTGTAAGACGTTCTCTCAAATTGAGACATACTTTATGGTATGGGGAGGCATGAAAGTTGCTGGAACTGGACAATTGTATCTTAAAACAATGTTTATTCCGCTGTTTATCAAGATGTATTGGATTACTGCATGATACTCTCGTTTGAGGCACAGCACGGACTTTCAGCAACACATTTATCTTTCAGCAAGAGTCCCCTTCATATCACATCCCTAAATTGACTCACAGATTTAAAGCAGAAAGAAGGATTTCGGTATTAAACTGACCAAGCAACTCTAGCGATTTAAATACCATTCAAAATTTGTGGCATCGTCAAATCTATAGAAAAAGGTTCAAGACCTAGAGCCCGTTAACAAAGCTGAACACATTACCGCATTGAAGAGGGTATGGAAACAGTATCAGTAGCCTTGAATGTAAACAGCTGATGGAATTTAAATCTGATAGGATTAAGATGTGATTCTTTCAAAAAATGAAGCAACAGAATATAGATATTGTTTTGTTTAAAAAAAATTCAAATTTTAACTTTAATATTCTATTTTTTGACTCATTGTAAAATATCATCACTATAAGCTTCTGGATAATTCTGTCTGAAATAATTTTTAATTAAGTTTTTTTGAAGCGTTATGCACCCTTTAATGTATGAGAAACGCGGCACGTTCATTTAAATACCTACTTAGTTCTTATATTTTGTTATAGATTAAGTTTTTTCCTCAAAAAATAAAAGTACTCTATTTTTTGGAATTTGGGTTGTACACGTATGTACCAACTGCATTAGCCTGTACATTGTTTGTAATCTGTATTGTGTCAGATTATGAGACAGAAAGCGTGTTATCGCATACATATTTTTCTGAACTATAACTTTCATTTTAATTATCTTTATCAATTTAATATATAATTATTTTTATCAATTTAAATTTCAAAGTTTCGTAGCATGTTCTGATAACTGGATAAACACGAAAAAAACTCTAATAATTGCTATGTAATGCGTTTGAGCTTTATACAGAATATGAAAATTAATTTTAAGATTATTTTAAGCCTTAATTTTTAATTAAATAAAATAGTTTGTTTTTTTACTTAATGTAACTAAGATATAACACTAAATTCTTGACCAGCTATTAAGTTGGGAAAAAAATGAATATAAAAAAACCAAAGTAAATATTAACAATTAATAAAAATGGCAATAATAATTACAATAAATTTACAAACTGATAGTAGAAAAAAAATAATTACATATATTTACAAATTTTTTAACACTAATTACTCTACACTATATTACTACACTATATCCTGTTACGGGGAAAAATAGGGGAAATTTTCACATGTGCCCCTAGATGTTGTGTTCACAAGTGACCCATCTACTACTTTTGAACTTACACGAAAAAATAAAAAAATTCTTAATTGCATAAAAAAATAAACATTGTCATAAATTTAATTGACTGTTCGTATGATGGTTTGCAATAATTAAATTTCGCTAATTAGTTTAAAATATGTTTTCACGTGAAGAAGACAGCGATAAAATTACATGCAACACTTGCAAAAACAAATAAGTTGTCACCACAGAAACATAAACTGGTTCATCGCTCTAAAAGTTTAGCCAAGAAGTAAGACTGATACTGCCATTACCTGAGACTATTTCAAGAATTTTTGTTCGACATCATCCTAGCAAAACATATCAAGTTCACTCGTGGCCTTGCTTCAATTAATCATTTAATAAGTAAATTTACTTTGATATTTTTACTTTACGCCATAATTATCTCATGCTTTTACTTGCTATAAAGCATCTAACGCAAAGGAAAAATGAAGACGATAAATTATTTCAAAATATCTTTCAATTTTTGATTTCGGCATTAGTAAGATATATTTTCAGTATGTTCAAGGACGGTAAAAGCTGAAGAAATTGTTCACAATTGTTTTTTCCGAAAAAAAAACCAATTAATTATTTTCAAGAAATAGTTTTTAGGAAAAAAGAGTACGTGTTCCAATACATAATAAAAGAACGTCATTTGGTGCATAAAATACTTTAGCAAGAAAGAAAAAGCACTTAGTTAACAATAATTATTAAATAAAAGAAATGGATTTTTACAAAGCGTCATTGGAAAGGGAAGTTTAAATAAATTAATCGTTGTCGTGAACAAAATGAGAGCATCAGAGAAAAAAATAAGACTTGTATAATGCATGACGAACGTGTGATATTGCGTTTTGTAGTCTGAATACATATTTATAGTATAAGATAGTTTTCCTTTGATGCTGTATGCAAATGACTATTTGTCTCGCAGGATAATTAATTTTCACTACGCACATTTTTTCGAACTAAGTTTTGAGGTTTTTATGTCCTTTCCATTATCGAGCTTACTTTTTCACCAGCTAGAAAATTGATCATTAAAAATATTATCATTGTTACTCTTTCTCAGGAAAAGTTATCTTTTTTGATTAAAAGGAAAATGGCATTTTTATATTAATGGCTCAAAAAAAATGTTTTAATTTAATTTAAAATATCGATGTTTCTTTCTTCAAATCAAAAGTTAAAATAAATATTGAACACTTCTACAGCGAGTAGTTTAGACAGTTAATAATTAAAGCCTTCGACTTATAGCTTGAATAGGGAAATGTATATTTAAGATTTTTTTAAAAAGAGTATGGGAGTAAATTAGTTTTGTTTCACCATCTGCAATTATCAATCCTGTTTTCGCCTTTCTGAAGTATTAATAAACAGAAAATGTAATTCGTTGCATAAATATATGTAAGAAGTAGAGTTTAAATAATAAATAAATACCTATAGAAAAACATGGTTTTTAAGTAAGTGATCCACTTTTAATCTAATGTCAATTAAGTAACTAATCCTTTTCCAAACAGTTCTCTTTTTTTTTTCTTTTGCGCTTGATATATTGATCATTTCACTCTGACTACATCATGACTTGTTGTTTCAGTGTTTTTTCTTTAGTAACTAATAAATAAGTAATATTTTTAAAAAAAATTGCAGCTAAAAACTGCATTATGTAGTTTCGCTTTGGCAAGTAGTAACTAATCATTACTGCAAATAATGCTTTAATTGCTTTGAATGGCTCTCATACATTTTCTTTCATACATGGCGTATTAAATACTTAATTGTGACTGAAATAGGCAGTTGTTTCTGTGGGATATTGTGCGTAATATGGAACTTTAAAAAAATTTGAACTTTAGTCATCAATTCCCAAATGATGTTTCAAGTGCTCAAAATGGGTCTCAATTATTTCTTTCCACTGCGTTTTAAGCACTTCATTGCAGCAGCCCCATTGATTTGTTTCTGCGCTTATTTCTTTCCTTACTCGGAAGTAACATAGTATTTTAAAGTAGTTTAGTAACTAATAATTTCAGTAGTCATTTCATCAGTAACTAATTATTTAAGTAACGAGTGTTTGTTGAGTAACTAAGTGCTTTTTGTAACTAATTACGTTTACAATGATAGTTTAACTACATAAATTGCGCCTTCATCATTCCTTATCGGACATAGCTTATTAATCACTTCTATGTAGCAATATCATGCAGTTGTTTCTGCACTTATTTCTTTAGAGACTCAGAAGTAACTTAGTAATTTTAAGCAGTTTAGTAACTAATGTTTCCTCAGTAACTAATCACTTTAGAAATAAATGTTTCTTTACTATCTAAGCGCTTCTAGTAACTAAATACTATTACAAATGATGGTTTAATTGCAAAAAAAGTTTCTCAATTATTCCGTACATAGCGTATCATGAGCACTACATTGCAACTTCATCACACAGTTGTTTATGTGACTATTTTTCTTTTTCTCAATAAAATTGTCTCCATGGTATGTCCAAAATCCAATTTCTTGGAACAATTACATCCTACTTGAGTATTTTAGCTCCATTCATAGAATAGTAAACAATGTCCGAAAGCTTCTAGAACGGTCAACGTGTTGCCAAAAATACAAGGTAAATCTTATTAAGGGATTGACTATTTGATTTAAGAATATCCCTTTTCGATTACTATTTTCTCTCAAAAGATTCAACGTCTTTTGGATGGATTAGGCATTCTTAATCCTGAAAATCCTTTAAGACGTTTATGGGAAAGAAATTTTTTCAGCGAAAAAATAGTCTGAAAGGTTTTGTGGTTGAAAATGTAAGTCTTAAGGAAGTTTTTTTACAATTAATTTTAATTGACAAATTTGCATTTTTAGCTAAAAATTTGGTTATACTAATAACCCCGGAAGAGAAAACATTGCGACGTACATCGCAGATTCTTGCAACTATTGCAGACTATTTCTATGTGGATGTCAAAATAAAATAGTTTTTTTAGCTAATGAAAACTTAAACTTCAGCGAAATGTATTTTCTGGAATATTAATCCATAGGTAGCCTTTACTAGTAGTTTTAAAGTATTGTATCTCATGTTGTTTTTCTACGACGTATCTCAAGCACAAGGGAGCTAGGTGGCTCAAAATACTACTTTGGTGACTAGTTCCTTTGTTACATGAATCTTTCAAAGGCTATGTTACACTTAATTTTCCTAAAAACTCTAAGAAATAATTTGGTTGGTGCTTAAAACGCTTTCTTAACCCTTAATAAATTACAATTTTTGTTGGTCTCTGCTAATGTCAGTTTACCTTGCAGACTATTTTTGGTTTTTAATCTGCATCGCAGAGTGCTGAAAAATATTCAGCTGTCGGATTAATAAATTCAAAGGTTTTTTCTTTTGGTTGAATTACAATAAAGGCATAAACATAAATAATGGTCTAAGTCAGGATATTTGAGTATAAAAATGAGAAGACTAAAAGGCTCCTTCCCTTACTCTGTCAGAAAGTAAGACATGTGTTTAATTAAGTAAAAAGCTACTTTGTTTTACATATGTATTGTTAGATATTAACGAGAACACTTTGAAGATGTAGCTTTGACGGAGCTACATTTATTGAATGAATTATTCTAGGACTGTAAATGCGGTTATCCATTTAGCTCAAAAATCTTGAAAACAAGTCAAAAAATATAATCCTGACCATATACTATCTACTTCAAAAAAGAAAAAGTGAAATAGAGTCGAAAAAGCTGGATCTTCATTAATAATAATCTTCTCCACTCCACATATACAAAGGAGCTGGAGGATCAACGGAAAGAAACGACAGAAAAGAAGCAACCAGAAGTTTGAACACAAAACAAAGGATCCTGAAAACTCAACGTTTTTCAATGGTTTAAACCATTTATTCCAAATTACTCGACAATTTCATATTAACCTCCGTTTGCAACATTTTTATCTTCATTAACATTTTTTTTCCTAATAGCTGTTGAATGTAATCGCTTTCTCCATTGGTTTAAAAGAAAGAACTGTGCTTATATCTTATTGGAAGAGACATTTACAGCTTTCCACGGAGTTCGCAAAATCTCTTCTTTAATCCACCATCGGACTTAGGAGAAAGCTTATTGCTATTTGAGAAACATCATTGGATACTGAAAATCTGCCATCTATTCTATTTAAAGAGCCGCAGTCTGTTTATCAGGGCTTCACTACTTTTCTATATGTCTTGCTGTATGTGTGTCCCCATGTTTCGTATTAAACGTATTTGTTTATGTTCAGCTGTCTGAATCTCTGCTTTACACAACCTTTCAACAATACCAAAAGTTATTTCAATTAGTTACAGCATGTATCAAACTAAACTCAGCGGTGCAAAAGTCTATGACCTACTGTGTCCATCTCAGTTTTTCCGACAGAGGGCTCTGGGGTGCAAAAGGAAATGTTCTGGTTAGGTCGTCAGACGCATGAATAACAAACACCCAGCGTTTAGTTCCCAAGCAAGCTTTTTACTCACTTAATCGACCCACTGAAGAGATGAAAGGATAAATCGACAGTGCCTAACCCTGGAATCAATCTCGGGTCTGTGGCGTGGAAGAGCAAAGCTCTGCCACTAAGTCACTGAGCTTCAGGCATAGTATGTACTCATGATAATTTGAGGATTCTAATTCAAAAATCAGTCAAGTTATTTTTAGAAATGTAAATGGTATTCCATAGATAATACCCATCCACACAAAGAGGTGTAAAAGTTAAAATAAATGTAGACCGTGCTTTATCAATTCGCAGTTACTCAAAACATGTTCGTTGTAAGACCAAAGTAAAACAAATACGGACGCGGACGTAAAAAGGTTTTAGTGATTCAAAGATAGTGACATAACAGTATCTCATACTAGTAATTTTCTTTCCATTATGTTCTTCGACTAAGAGAAAAAAGAACATTTTAAGTGCCATTATTGGCTTTTGTTCTTTAGCCTGTGATCATTTATTTAGAAAGCAGGAAAGCTATACAAGGAAAATTGGTTTTACTTGAGATACGTCAAGCTTGATTTAATGGACACAACTGTTGTTTCCAGTAAGGCATTTTTAAAGTTTAAGTGTAATTAATAGAACCTTTAAATGAATAATCCCTTAAATTATTTTGTTTAGATCAAAACAAAAGCATGTTCGAATAACTTTACTTGGTAGGGTAATAAACGTTTAGTGCTAATTAATTAAAAAAAAATTTATTTCTGTGGTAAGTTTTCCAAACCTAGGCACTTTTTGTTTTGTTCAAATATAGTTGGAGAAAATAAAAAAATGACCTAAGTAATCTAATAGGATTTTGTATTTCGAAATTTTAGTCACTATCCCATTGTGTAAATATTCTAAGTGCTATGCTGTCGTGAGCAAAAAAGGGGCAGTAACTGCAAAAATTTAATTTTTTTTTTTACTTTTTTTTTTTTTTTTTTTTTTTTTTTTTTTGCATTTTTGTCATCTATTGTTCGTTAACTTTATCGTACAAGCTCGATTATTTGGTTTGCGCTGAAAAAAAAGTGCTATAAAAACGTTTCATTCCAACATTTCCCTATTGTTAGTATTGAATCCAAAACAGGTTTCTTTAAATATCTCGAAAACTAATTTCTGCATGCATGGCCGTTTACCTTCTCACGGCACTACAGTTAGCTGGACAGAAAAAAAATATCACAACAAACATTAGGAAGGAAAACTTCATAAATAATTTTGATTTAGCTCCGAAAATTGAAATAAAATAAAATACGAATATTAGCACACGTGACTCCTTTTACCCTCCAACAAACTCCAAAAGATAATGTGTGTTCAAAAACAACAAATTAAAAATCACCCAAAAATTTTGCTAAGAAATAGAGCAAATCATACAAATATTGAATTACTAAGCATCACTTATGCATTTATTTTTTTTACATAAAAACATCTTTTATCCTCTATTATAATTGCGATAATCTCAATTGGTATCGAAAATTCAGCAAAAAGTTTTTGATGAATAACTAATTAAAAACTCAATAGGGGCAAAATATGTTAAAAAATACATGAAACTGCAAGTAAGCAGAAAATATGAATTCTATTACATCTCTGTTCTGTTGAAAGCATTTCTTTTTGGATTAAAGGTATTATAACTCAAAGTTACAAAATTGTCTTCACACTCATTCTTAGTATACCTGGAGTTTTTTAATTATAATTTGCATAAGTAGTTTTTGAAATTTTTCATTGGATTAATTGGATAGAAGCTCTGAACAATTTTACTAAATAAATACGTTGCATGCATAGCAACACGAAAATGATACAATTAGCAATCATAACGTACAAGATTTATGCACATAATACACAAATACAAATATTTTCCATTTGTGTAACTTCAACGTTGTGATTAAAAATAAAGTTCTACCCGAATGTTAAATATTTCACTTGGGTTTATGGTGCACTTCATACCAATTATGCTATCAGTCATGACTTATTATGAGAAAGTGAAAAATGTCATCTCATATTATAGTGTGGTTTGTGTTACTTGAAAAAAACTTCAGCAATATTTATTTTTTCACTAGCTTGCAGTTTATAATAAGTTGACGGAGAATCCTACAAAATGCTTCTTCGAGTTATAATGTATAAGCAAATTTTACATTATTGAGCAATAACGATTGCTTATTGTTCTCACTTGACAGTCCTTGATGTTCCGGTTCCTTTTTCAGCTTGGACCAGGCCTGCAGCACCACCGTCCACCGGCGGCGGCGCGGCTGGTCCTGAGCACTGTCCCCCGGAATCCAATTTTTGTTGGGCGGTGGCGTCCATGTCCTACACACGCATGCTCATACACAGTCGCCTACGCACGCACGGCATTTACACACATACACACGCCTACGTGCATACACGTAAGCCTACACACACACGCACACAACTATATACACGTAAGCACCCAGGAGGAGGGACATGCTTGGGCGGGGGAGCCATTTCTAGAAACAATAACTCTAACCAGTCGAGTCTTGTCGCAACTCGTGATTGCGAAAAACATAATTTGAATTCAAAGTTTTGGAATTCAAATTAGAGTTATTTTTTATTGTTCTCACTATTGCATATTGCCATTTCAGAAAATATAAAATGTAATTAAAAATGAATTAATGCGCAAAGAATCGCCTGCACACTTTAACACAATTTAAACAAAAAATTCGCAACTCCAACGAACTATACGGGGCACTGTAGCCACTTTCTAATGGCGGACGAAAAGGGTAAAACAAACGCACGTGGTAACGAAGAAAATGCTAATAAGCCTAGTAAATTTTGTTCGTATGCATGATTTTTTCGCTTTATTCTTTTTAAATTAATTTTCAAAGTCTTGTTGATATTCTGGCCCACGTAGAAAGAAATGAGAATTCAAGAAGCATTACTAAACGTCAATTATTAATGCAAACTACGTAGTTCGTAGTTCTAAGCAGCCATTTCCACGATGTTGAATTCGATATTAATCAATTCTTGATAAAACTAAATAATAATTGTGGCCTGACAAGAATAGCAATTAATGCTAGATAATTTAATTATGTGACATTACGACTTATTATCAAAAGGAGATGATACTTTGCTTCGCTAGAGCTAATTGTTTTTCATTTGTAGCTGAGTTATTTTTCTCAAATTGCCGAATCGGTTAATTTTAAATTTTTCTGTTTCGTATTTTTCTAATTTCTGCTTTATGATTTAATTATGTCATGCCATGCAAATCATCAACAAAATTCTCACGGATATATGGTGGTGGTTTTCTTTTTAATTGATCTAACATTATTTCTTTAAGCTTATCGAATTCTGTAATCTTTCTACCATTTTATTCCACTCATGATAAAAAATAAATATGGTTTAACTGACATGCAAAATCTCTCGCCACATGTTCTTTGCTCGCACAATACTAAAACTATAACCCTAAATTATAATCCCACTATTTTGGCGAGGAAAATTCTCAGCGTTAAACATTTTTATTTCGTTCTACGATAATATATTCAAGAAAATATTTTGCATACTGCCCATTCCAACTAAATGCTGCAGTAAATTACGTTAGTTTAATTAATTATTTTTAAACTAGGCGGAGATGAAAGCTCTAATTCTTCTGCTAATGTTATCAAATCCTTCTTTCGAACTTAAAATTTAAAAAATCCCCATATTCTTACAAATTCACACAGAACAATTTTAAAAAGAACTTACCTGGTATACCGTTATCCTCTTTCAGAAAAAAAAAGAAAAAAAGAAAAATGCATCGAACCAAGCAAATGCGAAATTTGTTAACTCAGAGTTTTCTTGTGTTTCGCTTTCTCCATTTACGAGAATCATCACACTTTTTAAAGGGAAATAATGAAAACTAACATTATTTTGAGAAGATCAAGAATACCAATAAGGGGGGAAACAATTTCTGTTGCTGAAAGCAATCTAAGACACATCGAATGCGTTAATAAATATTCCTAACAAACTGCCTGTGTTTACGTCAACAGACACACATGGAACGCAATGTAGCAATGCTTTAGTTTTTTCGGCAGCTTTGTAAATCACCGCAAGGTAGCGTATTCGAGCGCTGGAGTTGCGAATAGATAATCTTTACTAGTAATAAAGCTCAAAGTCTTTCTGTCTGGATATCGGGATCTCTCTCTGTCTGAATGTCTGGATCTCTCTCTCTCTGTGTCTGGATCTCTAAGACGCGCACAGCGCCTAAACCGTTCGGCTGAATTTCATGAAATTTGATACAAAATTAGTTTGTAGCATGGGGGTGTGTACCTTGAAGCGATTTTTCAATAATTCAATTTTGTTCTTTTGTATTTTAATTTTAAGAACATTTTACCGAGCAAATTATTACAACATGGGCGAGTAAATTACCAAATTATCATAAGGTGGAACCGTAACATGGGTGAGCAAATAGCCACAGCAAATTGGCGAGAAATTCACTATCCACTATTTGTAAATATACAGTTGAACCAAATGGCCTTTTAATTTTCTACTACGAGCAAAGCCGTCGGGTACCACTAGTTGCTGAATAAAGTGATCAGGATCGTCCGTAGCATTAAACTACTAGTTGAAATATTAAAAAAATATCGGAAAATTGTATTGCATATTCGCGCTCTATCGCCCACTTGGTCACTTTTTACAGCAATAATATTATAAATTAATTTAAAAATTTAAAAAAAAAATAGAACCGACTTCAAAATTGCTCTAAAAGGTGAAAAATAATTTTATTCTTTAAACACCATCGATAATGCTTTTAAACATAATTTTTGAAGTTGGCGCAAAAACAAAACGTAAAATCCAGTGTAACCATGCTTCGTTCATATTTTTTTTTCAAAAGCATCCAAAGTTACGAACGAAACATTTATATCGCTATCCAAATATGCTGTCATCAATGCATAGTGTATGTGATAGTGAAGAAACTGGTCATGGTTAAATTTATAGTTGTATTTGAGTTATGGCTGTGAATGATTTTATCTATCGTTTTTGCGCCAACTTCAAAAATTATGTTTAAAAGCATTATCGATGGTGTTTAAAGAATAAAATTATTTTTCACTTTTTAGAGCATTTTTGAAGTCGGTTCTATTTTTTTTCAAAATTTTTTTATTTTATTCTTTTTAGTGTAAATGTAGGTATTTCAGAAATAATAAGAAGCTACCATCACGAAACTTCACATTTTTTTCTTAAAAATGCTCCATACTAAAAAAAACTATTGACACGCGTTAAACTTTAAGCGATTGGCAATAAAAACTTATCTTTGTTCCTCTATGGAAATCATGCGTAGTTAATTAAATTATAACCATTTAAGTATTACGTTTTTCCTAACTATTTTACATTCCACAACATCTAAGTTGCTCATGATGCAATCCTGTATTTTCTTACTTAGCCCCGATCATCTGTTATCGGCATAGTTGATAACGATAAAAATACTACAGAGTAGTTGAGTCAAACCTAATGGTAGCGTTGTGAAGGCTAAGCAGATCCTAATCACTGCATCACCTCGTTCCCAGGTTAGGTTTACCCCTACTATGGAGCAATAGCACTGAAGAAAGGAAGATTTTGATAATTCACATAGGGATACTATAAATCAGCAGGGTTACTAAAATAAAATTATTTGCGCCAAAAATGAGACGACAGCGCCAGATTCCCCATTATCGAAATATCCCTTGAAGAAATTTGATGCTTGCTTCAGAGAAGCCTTCATTCAAAATTATCATTGCAATTACTATTAATGTTACTGTTATATGGCACCAAACTTTTATAACAATGAGTTTCCTATTGTCGCGTAGATGAAGATAGCGAAGACAATGTGAAAGCCAAATGAAGCGAATACTCGTTAGTCTCAACTCGAGATCTTTATTCAGAACCACGAATGAACGTTACATCTCCTTATATACAACTCGAGAAAGTGCTGGAACTTTCCAGACTTGGAAAGATACAGAAATTAATAGAAGATTCGAGAAAATACGGGAAACAGTAGAAACGAAATTTTAGTAAAATTCACTTTGTCCGAGTCGGGACTTGAACCCGGGTCGCTCGTGTGGGAGGCGAGAATTCTACCACTGAGCCACCGTTATCCACGGATGAAAAGTGCGAACTTCACTACAAAATCATTTAATAGGGAAATTGCATAAAATTTACTGTTTTTTGCCCATAACTTTTTTCTAAAGAACAAATATGGTCAAACAAAGTAATGGGACCTAAGTTGAGCCATCCCCTATCCATTAAAAAAAGAATCATCAAAATCGGTTCACTAGGTGAGACGCTATGAGTGGACAAACAAAAAAAAAACATACATACGGTATGAATTGATAACCGCCTCTTTTTTGAAGTCGGTTAAAAATTTCAACTGAGGATACCGGATCGTGGATCAAGAGCACTTTTAACCTTTGTTATGTAAATATTATTGAAAATTTATTTCAATTTTATTCCTATCACCGCACGTGTCTTTTCCCACGTTGAACACTTTAAAAACAAAGCACGATTTTCATGCAGTTATCTTTCAAAGTGTGTGTGCGAAAGGCGAATTCCGAAACTTCCCCCCAGCTTTATCCCTTCGTCGTATCCGTCATTCAAGGAGCATTTTTCGCATCAAAAATTTCAGACACATAAACCGATGCATCTTGCGCAGAAAGGAAGATTTATATGTAACTCTGAAATGACAGTTTACTCGTGATCGGAATCCGATTTTTCTTTAGGAAGCTCTATGGTGGAAAGCGACATAAATTGCTGTCAGCTGTTTATGCTTTTCTATTTAAGGTACGAGCAGCTGGAGCAGTTTTTCAATACTTTCAGAGATAAAGGTTTGGGAAAATTTTGTCATTGTGAGAACTGTGAGTGGAGGAAAGAGCTTCATTTAAATTAGCTTCTATTATAATTTCATGATAAGGAATGCCGAAATTTATTGTATGTATTGAAACTTCGATGAAGAATAAATACTTTACGCTCATTAACAGTCAGGAAGTTTCATTTTTCGTACTATCAAGAGAATGTAGAATAAAAGATTGTTGAGTGTCGTAGAATCGGACAAACTGTGGGAACGAATACCATAGTTTTGTCATTCACTTAAAACTCATTGTGGGTAGCAATTTTAAACTAAGTTGCCTCTTGCATTTCGGAAGTGGTTGTGTTTTCCTGTTGCGTTTTGTAAAATGAAATTTTTATTTTTGGTTTTATTCAAGTTAAAAGTATTGCTTCAAAGCCATCTATTTAAAAATTACAAAAGCATGGTAATGTAAATGGCATGGCATAGAATCAAAAATTGTCGCACGTTCTAAAATCAAACGCATTATAAAAATATGTACGTATGAATTATCAATTTCATTTAAAACTCATTATTGATGATAATCTAAAACAATGCTGCCTGTGGCGTTTTGTAAATAGTAGGGTCTCCTTTCATAGATGGTAGTGACAGCGTGTGGCGTTTTATAGGGTGTTTTATCTGTTTTTGTAAATAGCTGTGTCAGTCCACGGTGTTCCGTAAGTGGTTATGTCCAGAGTGGATTGAAATGTGCTTTTGGCTTTATGCAAATACACGTTACATATTGCTTTGCATTGTATTTTTTCAAGAGAAAATTACATTCAATGTAAGTTAAAAGCATTACAACTTTTCCTGCTTCATAAAGTTGCACGTAAGTCTGATGTAAACGTAAACAAATTAAAACTGCACGCTCTAAACTCTGATATGTTTGAGAATGACCCATCTTAAAATGGCGAAGTATACCTTTTAACTTAAATGTTAAATACTAGTTTCTGCAATTTGATTTTTAAGTTGATGGTATGGTAGTTTAATACACTGAAATAATAACGAAAGAAATTTTACATGCAACATTTTAACTGAATGGCACGCTAAGAACCTTCAAAACATTCTGTTGATTATGAAAAAAATGCTTTGGCAGTTCAACTGCAATGAATTTTTTCTTTACAAGTAAAGAATAGTATATTTAACAAAGTTGAGCTATGTCAATGAATATATCCATTATTATGTATGAGCTCCCGTATTTAGAGAGGGAATTGTGTGAGTTGTGGAGGGATAAGGTGGTGAAATCGGTATCGACAAATAGCAATACATTTGACACTTGCAGTAGTGGCAATGGCATGGCGCAGTAAGCATCGTCATGTGTTGGCGGAGGAGCACATTCAACAAGTACAAGCAACTACAAAGAACTTTTTCCTGACAAGTAAAGTATAGTAATTACAAAAATTTGTGCTATGCTAATGAATATATCCGGCATTATAATCTCCCGTATTTGGAGAAGGAGCTGTGTGAGTAGTGGAGGGATACGGTGGTGCAAAAGGTATCGACAGATAACAGTATGTGTGACGCCAATGGCATGACGTGATAAGCATCGTCATGAGTTGTAGAGGAGCATATTCGAAATGGTGGTTTTTCGATTACTACTTAGGAAGAATTTCATGCTCGTTTCCAATTTGTCTGACCTGACCCTGTTTCAGACAGAAAAAAATACATTTTGGTATCAAACATTAAAGTCACAGGTACTACAATGAAAAAAAAAAACCGCTTGACCGACCCCCCAAGACCGTTACACCGCTGAAAAATTTGGGAATCATGAGAGTGTCCATCCAGAAATCTCCAAAGTGATTAGCATTTAAACATGCTGCTGATCAGCCATTTTCTAATAGAAATTGAAGAAAAATCCTTGGCATTGATCTTACAACGTGAATAGTTCTTCTAGCCGAAAAGGATCATGTTGGCCAAGTTGAAACCGTGAACAAAAGTCATACTGAGCAGTAATCAAGAAAACCACCATTGCGAATATAATCCTCCACCACCCATGACGATGCTTACCGCGTCATGCCACTGCCACTACTGCAAGTGACACATATTCTGCCATCCCTTGATGCCATTTCTACCAACGTATATACACAACAGCTTACGCAGCGGCCTCTTCAAAAATACGGGAAGTTAATATGCCGCTCCCTGTATTTGTTTGTTTGCGATGGGTTTGCGTATTGATTCTTCACCATTAACAGGCCTACATAGCCCCAGAAACCAGCATTCATTTGTTCCGTGTGGCACCTTTATCATCGAATAGCCATTGCGAGTTGAGAATTTTGAACACGCATATGTTACTGTGAAAGTCAGAAATCTGATAATGGGGTCGTTTCTAAAATTTTAAAAATATTTTTTTTCTGAAAGAGTATGCCTAAAAACATAGGATCTGACCATTTTTTAAATAATTAGTTTACGTTTAATATTTAAAAAAAATACTTAAATTGGAGCGCTTTCATTGTTTAAGGCTTCTGCCGATGACATCACAAATGATGAAATGCATTCAGTGTTGCCATTCACAGTGCAAAATATTTAATTCGCATCTTTACTCACGTGCATTGGCAACGATATGGTTGATAGCAAGCGTAGAGCGCAATATTTAAATCGCTTCGTGATTATCATCACGTGGAATCGCGGCAGACAGATGCGCAAAAGTACGTCATTTGTGACGTCAGAAACACCACGCCTTGTTTGAAAAACCGGACAGTTTAAAAAATTAATTTAAAAATAACCGTTGGGAAAATGAAAGTATTTTCTGGGTCCATGTTTTTTTTTTTTTTTTTTTGCTTATTCTATCAATTTCAGTGACTAAAAGTAGTACTTTTGACTGAAGGATACAACCCTATTGTCCAAATTAGACGGTGAGTATCAACATTAACATACCAAAGGCATCCGCGAGATCCCGAATATTTCGGTTGAACCACTGGTGATAGTCGACAATATCTAACTTTGGGCTTTCACAGCAGTACTTTATCGGTTGATAGAAAAAATCTAAAAAGGCAAGAATATATGGGAACATATCATCGTAAACTCAATGCTGATGCGGTCGATGAACATTGAGCCAATAACTGATGGTTGCGAAACAGATCTCAAATTTATTGCACTAAAATGTTTTTAAGCAACATTTTTGTTTTTAACAAATATTTAAAGCAGTCGTCGAAACTTATGGCTCGCAGCTGCATTATATGCTTTACAATGACAAGGCACCGGCCCGGCCGTCGCAACGACCAGCAAGCTTTTACTGATCTGTGCGTCGGCGTCGCAGCTCGTGTATTAGAGCTACAGGCCACAATTTTTAACAAATGTGTCTGCAAAACTGAAAATTATTGTGAGAAATCTTCTTTCTTATTTATATTTGATCCTTTTCGCATCAGTTAGTTTCCCGATTTGTGTGCATGTAGTGTGCCAACATTGCGTTTACGACCATAAGATTCTATGTGTTCTTGCTTGTTGAAATGTTTTTTACAATCCAGTAAAGAACAATTGTCGTATTGTTAAAACTCACACAATATGTGTGTAAGTGTGTGTATGTCATTATATTAACTGGTGCTTTAAGCATTTAAGATGTAATGTTTAATTGTAAAAATTTAAAAGACTTTTCTTCTACTATTCGATCTACTTATTACTGTTTTTCTATGTGCAATGACAGTTCAGAATTTCATACGTTTTGATAAAACTGACAGATTTTTGAAGCAAAGACAGATTTACAAAAACAGCATTTTTTACCAATGATTAAGAAAGCTTATTTTTGCTTGAAAGTTTTCTTTTTTTTAATTGAACGTTCACATTTTACAGCAATATAAATCTTGTAATTACAATTTTGAAGTATTTAATAAGGAAACAGTGGTGGCTAGTTACAGTTCAACTGAATTCATTAAACATGGCTATTTGATAGAGCGTTTTTTTTTTTTTTAATTTTTTTTAAATATTTTATAAATTTGCTCTTGACAGCCTGTTTTAGTTATGCATAATACGTCCCCATAAGTTTTGTTTCATTTCAAAATATCATTTCTCGCTCAATAAATATTATTATAATTTTTGGTACACACTAATTCCAAAACTAATTCAAGCTTAATGAACTTAGTACTCATAAAGTGAAAAAAAAATACACCCTACGAACAGTATAATCTATTATTTTGCAATCTAAAAAAATATATTTGAAATGATAACGATCATTAATTTTCTAATTAAATGTATGAATTGAAGTCATTAGTTTTGAAAGCACTTTCTATTCATTTTTAGCGCAAATAATGAAGTTAATTGGACGTCAATTTCGAAAACTAAAAGGATAATCTGAAAACTCATAAAAACAGAATATTGATAAATACATAGTGTAAATAACAAATTATTAACAAATAACTATTAATTTAAGATTCATTGAAAGCGAGCGTATAAACAGAACTTTTCAACATTCAGTTTCTTTTATTTCCAATGTAGTCAATTTTAATGAAGAATAGTTTATTATATTAAGAAAAACCTTTTCTGAAAATTATGCATATTTTCGGAGAAAATTAAGATAAATTAGTTTTAAATTAGTACACAGGTGACGGGAAAAGTTCTAATGCTTCTAATTAACTGCTGTATAACTAAACATAAATAAAGTACGTATCTTCAGTTAATACTAGAAGTGTTCAGTTATTACTATGAAAAGTAGGGGAATGTGCGGCAAGTGAAATAGTTAAGATAACTTACTTTTTTCAAAATGAACAGGTTAGAATTTTGTTCTGAAAATTACGGTATATAAAGAAAAACAACATATTCTGTAATAAAACTTCCATTTAAGCATAATTTTTACTTTTTAGCAGTAAATTTGTACCTTAAAAAAGAGGGGAAATTTTTTCACCTCTTTTTTTATGGGGCAAAGTGAAAAATAAAATATTTTTCTAATAAAATATCTTCTATTCGATTATTAAAGGCATGTTTGTTCAAATAAATGAGTAAATAATAGAATGAATGAAGGAAAAGGAACTGAAACAATAAACGAATAAATATTTATTAATAATAATAAAGCGGAAAGTCTCTCTGTCAGGATGTCTGTAGGATGTTGGTTCGCGCATAGCACCTAGACCGTTCGGCCAATTTTCATAAAATTTCGCGCAAAGTTAGTTTGTAGCATGGGGGTGTGCACCTCGAAGCGATTTTTCGAAAATTTGATTTTATTATTTTTCTATTTCAATTTTAAGAACATTTTCCGGAGCAAAATTATCATAAGATGGACGAGTAAATTATGAAATTATCATGACGTGGAAAGGGAGAGCGAATGAACATAGCCAATTGGCGAGAAATTCGTCATCCATTATTTGTAAATATACAGGCGAACCGAATAACGATTTAATTTTCAACTACGGGCAAAGCCGTGCGGGTACCACTAGTAAATAAATAAATGAGTTAATAAATAAGGAAAATAAGTCAGTTAATAATATAGAGAATGAATAAGAAATTAAGTGAATGAACTGATAAAAAAGAGAATTGTAAATTGAAGGAATGTAAATGAAATAATAAAGTAATAAATACGCAAGTAATTTAATAAATGATTGAATAAGCAAATTAAATGAACTATTTCACTTTGCCCCATCCACTTTGCTCTGCATGTACTTGACTAACTGTACAAGGGCATTTAAAATGCAAATATGCTTAATATCAAACAAATAAATGCTGCGCTGAATAATAGTAAGAGTCAATTAATATTTAAAATGTTAATCTCACAAGAGTTTTATCATTGAACAATAACAAAAAAAAAATTTTGACTTAACAACAATATATTACAATATGAGTATCAATTTTCGAAAATTGCTTGTATTATCATATTCTTTGACTTTAAGAGGCATTTTTTTTCCTGGCAGAAAAAGACTGCATGTGTGACTATATTGTTAAAATATTACTAGATAAGTGACGCAAAAAACAGAGAAAATATTTCAACATTTCACTTTGATCCCGCTATTTCACTTTGCGCCACATTTTCCTACTACAAAATAAGGGTTCATTTGTACGATTCTATACATTAATAATGGTTTGAATTTCTGAACAAGAAACATAAGTTGTCTCTTCAACTAGTCACTTAAAATGTTTTTCATCCGTTTTCAGGAATCGAAATGCATTGCAAAAAATCTTTTAAATCAGTTAGAATTTAAAAGTCATCATTATATATTTCTTTACGAATTAATTTCTAAGCAAAATATATAAAAAAGTAACAATTGCTTTTTGTTTCAACAAAAAATCATCACGTTTTGATTTTAACATTTCTGCACTCCGGAGAACAAATTTATATTTAAAATAAATTTTCTCAAAACAAAATTTATCTGATAGAAGTAAAAAATTCCGAAACTAAATGTTAAGACAATCTGCGTAGATTAAAGGTGGACATGAAGTGACACTCTGAATTATAGATTTAATAAGTATTTTTAATTTTTGTTTTGATATGGTTTGCTAGCTTGTGAATTATTTTTGCGGCAGAAGCATTTTTTTTTCTAGTTTAATATATGCCTCTTACATTTGGAAGCTTTACTCGCATTTGCAAATATTAAACAAAGATTTGGAATTTTTTTATTTTTAAATTTTTTGAAGGATGTAAGAATATTTCAAAATGGATTATTTATTCCCTGAGCACATTATTTCTCATATTATTTTCTCGTAAAGAGCAGCGAAATTAAATTTACAGAAGAGAAAAAAAATGACTTTATTTATGACATTCATAATTCAGTTACTAGCTTTTATTCATCAGGATATTTTTAAAATTTTAAACACAGATTAGAATTTTTCTGCGTCTCAGAGAGCCGAAAAAAGTTTACTTATCGGGGAAAACTGTTAATGTGCAAAATTTTCAAATTATCTTAGGACATTTATTTTGAGATTGCATAGAACTCCTTTTTCAGAGCTAAAACTCCAATGGTGTTCAGAAGTAGAACCTCCTTGTGACAGAAAAACTAATTTAATTCAGGGTAAGAAAAAAACCAAATCTATTTTTTTCTGCTTATATCAACCATATATACTTTTCAATACTTTAACTATAATTATGAACGTTCTACAACGTTTTCATCTATTCAGCAGCAAGTTTCTAATTGCACCCAAACCTGTTTTTATGCAGTAGATAGGGACCGCATAAAAAATTGCATTAAAAAAAATTGTTCAAAACTTCACGAGTAGCTTTAAAAAGTTGTTCTCGCTACATTGTTAAAAAATATACATTTTCTGAGGTGGATAGGGATCGCATAAAAAAATTCTCACATACAAAAAATATACCTAAAACTTACAAAATTGTAATCTTTAAGCGAAAAATGGTGATAATTATTGCCGAGCACTCGGACAAATTTTCCAAATATGGAAATTTTTGGTAGTTTTGCAGTAACTTTCCATCGGAGTACTTATGTCGTCACTTGAAGATACTACCTCGCATTCGTTTAAAAAATAATTTCGTCAATTGAATCCCAATCTGATTGAAATTTTAATATACCGCACAAAAAAATCGCATAAAAAAAGACCGCATAAAAACAGGTTTGGGAGTTTTCTTTTCGAAAAAAATGCTAAAAAATAATTTTATCATGTCCATTCTTCAAATAATACTGTTGACAATACAATATCAATTTGCTATACGCTTTTCAACGTGTTAAAGGAAACCAATTTCAATACAAATGAAAAACTTGTGAGCTCTATAAATAATCGTTATAGAAAATCAACTACAAAAATTATAACATATTTTTATTAATTCATTGCAAATAACGCTATTCATATAAATAAATAAATACATAGTATGTACTTGCAATGTAGCGACAACTCAGCACATAGACTCAGACATAGTCAGAGGTGGGCACCTAATACCATTTTAGTAAGGGGTTATGCTGACAAATGACCCCCCTCCTATGAACGAACCCTCTGTTTGGGAGTACGAAAATTTCCTAAACTGCTTGGCTGTCAATAAAAAGCACCAAATTGACCAAAAAATAAAAACACGTAATAGAGCATCTCATCAAAAACAACCATGTTGTAAAAATTTCCCCGCCAAGAAAACCTTTAACTTTTCCGCACAAAACAGAAAACCTGCATCCTAAACCCAAAAACCCTCAGCCATAAAAAGTTATGATATCTAGTTTGCCCGCCAAGTATCTGCCAAACTATCATCCTCCCTCTTCTCCATTTTCATCACAGCTACTTCCATTAGAACCTCTTCCAACCTTCAACTCCTCAGAAATATGGATAGATCTTTTAAATTGTTTATCTTGTTTGGCGGGAAGCTTTTTGCTCACCAAGCAACCACTTCTCTTTGAAAAGCTTCCCGCCAAACAAGATAAACAATTTAAAAGATCTATCCATATTTCTGAGGAGTTGAAGGTTGGGGGAGGTTCTAATGGAAGTGGCTGTGATGAAAAAGGAGAAGAGGGAGGAGGATAGTTTGGCAGATACTTGGCGAGCAAACTAGATATCATAACTTTTTATGGCTGAGGGTTTTTGGGTTTAGGATGCAGGTTTTCTTTTTTGTGCGGAAAAGTTAAAGGTTTTCTTGGCGGGGAAATTTTTACAACAGGGTTGGTTTTGATGAGATATCACATGTTTTTCCATTGATATTATTACTTTGTATATTTTTAGAATTGAGAACATCAAGTCAAAAAATTTTCAATTGAAACAACGCTGTTTTGTGTTTTTAAGGAACAATAATGTCTAACCTAATTTTACGTCAAGTTATTTTCTGACTATTAAGATTCTATGCTCATTTTGCGAGAATTGGGCAGTTTAAATTTTATTACAATTCTTGTATCCTCTCTCTGTTGCAAAGAAAATTTCTTGGATAATAAAATACTATATTTTAAATTATATTGCTTTTGAGTATTTTACAACTTTGCAATAAATTCTATTAGTTTCTTTGACAGATTATTCAACATTTTCATGAAGGTTTCTTTAAATGTTTTACAGCTTGAGGGCTATTTTAATCTAGCTTTTCACTTTTTGTTTAATTACCTTTTTTCTTAAATCGTGGATTATTTTACGTTTCATGGGATAATTTTAATTGTTTGGTGATTTATCTTTTTCTTGATAGAAGTGTTTGTTTTGTTTAATACCTAGTTTTGTTTAAAAGTTAATTTAAAAAACGAAATAACGCATGTTATCACCAAGCAAAAATAAAAACTAAGCCATTAAATATTTTAAATTTGAATGTGTCAGAAGATCTATACAACTTTACTCGATGTCAAATCGCGGCTATCCCAAATTTGCCATAGCGAATGCGCATGTTGCGCCCGGAATAAGCTCATTAAAAGTCTTGCTTAAATTAATTGCAAAATATTTTTAAGCTAACAAATTGCTGCAAAGCACGGATATCCACACACGTATTTCATATATTTTCAATTCATTATGTATTGTTTGTGAAAAATCCATTAATTTAGAAAATAAGCAAACCAATAAAAAAGTGCTATTTTTCGCTTCAATTAAAAAGTTATATGTTCCGTATTCATATGCGTACAGTTTCATACAATTTGTCACGTAAAATATTGTAATGGTTTAACCCCAGTTTCGCGCCGACATTTAAAATTTCTTCCTTCCGTAAATATATCAAAACTGAAAAACAGGAAGAAAAGAAATTTTGTATCGGCGAAACTGGGGGGGGGGGGGAGGACAGCATTCTAATCTCATTCATTAATTTGTTTCTCTGCTTAAGTATAAACAAACAACATAGAATCTGAAAACAGAAAGCACAATGAGCTAAGTCTGCGCGCATGCGCAGTCGCTGTGGCAAATTTGTGATATCCGCGATTTACGTCTAGTTGCAACTGTTGGATATGTTTTGATTGAATTTCATTTCCTAAGACAACTTTGGAATAACTGTTAGATCTGTTCTAACCTTGCAATTGCAGTCCGAGATAAACAAACCCTATGAGCTGAGAGTAAGTACATAAGAATTTAGGGAAAATTAGTGATTTTCAAACTTTAATTACTCCGGCCCATGATGTCCCTGGGGGTTGAATTTTTGTATATGTACTCAATGGCCCCTCAAGAATATGTATACAAAAAATCATTACCGTAGCCCCCAGGGGGGCTGTGATAGAACCACGGGAAGGCACAATTTGGGGGTTAAAAACGAGGGGGGAAGGGGAGGGGGGTCAAATGGCACAAAAGGCACATCAGTAGGGCGCAAGGAATGTGTGTGCGAAATTTCAGCTTGATTCCTTTTTTCGTCTGGGCTGTAGCCCTGTCAAAGAAAGCGAGAGCTTTTTTGAACAGCTATTTTATAACTTTAATACCTCCTCCCCCTGATGGTCGAGGGGATTGTATTTTGTTTTACGGCGTCAGGGGCCACTAGAGATTGAGTGTACCAAAAATCAATTCCGAGGGTCTTCATGGGGCTGAGATACAGAGGGGTGAAAAACCCAAAAAACCCCAACTCGTTCTGTCGCGTAATCTTGTTCTTGGTCGCTTTATTTTCTTTCGTCTTTGGCTGTGGATTTGCTTCTGTTGACTGCTGACGTTTGGTTTCCTTGGCGGGGCGGGACGCTCCCGCGTCCCGTAATAAAGGATACAAATGAATTGCATTTCGAGTGAAAGAAGTAGTACTTCAAATATTTACTTTCAAATCTAATGAATGAATTGAAAATATTACTAAAATCGTTTACACTTCATTCATTAAGTGTTTGAACTCAATGTGGGACGAGTAATATTGTCGGTGATTTAAAAGGAATTGAGATCATGAGCCTCCCCCTGGAAATAGTACATATTTCATTTTTTAGATTGTTCAAATTTTGATTATTTGTAGTGGTTTTAGGCATCTTTGTCTCCTAATGCAAGAAGATGTTCGATTATCATAGAATATTTTTATAAAAGAGGCTCCATTTTTACTAATAATAAACTGGCGTTATTTTCTTAAAATATCTCTAAAAGAAGTTCAGAATTAAAAACACAAATACCAAGCAAATATTCACACGTCTACCAGAAGAAGCCATTTTTTATGGATCGATTAAACTACCGGAAAAAACAACCATTTCAAATCTTACGCCAATAATATGCAAAACTCAGAATATACTATCTTTAACGATCACGAACTTCTAACCCCAAAACTACCATTTATGAGCAAGAGTTTTGTTTGCTCTAAAATGATTTCGTAATTTCTATGCAGCCTCGTACTAGCCAAAAATACATTAAAATTACATTACCTTTTGGCATTTTTGCGGAAGAATTTAAAGGGCAATTACAGCAAGGAAATAACATAATCGTTACTAAAATTTCTTTCGTCCCGTTTACTTGCATTTTCGGTAAGATTTATGTTTAAAGTTAGGCCATTAAAAATTTTGACGAGGAAGAAAAATCCCATGTCTAACAACAAAAGAAAAAAAAATGCCTTGCAGGTATAATTATTTCTATTGCGTTTTTAAAAAAGTAAAAAACGAGATTTTTTTCCAATTATTAGAACATTTTTAGTACAATTTCTGTAATTAATATTTACTTAAAAAATATAAATGACAATTTTGAAAAAAAAACCAAATACATTTTCATATGAAGTAAAGTAGTTTCAAATTTGCGTGTTTTTCTTTTCACTTACGGTTTTTCTACGTTACTTACGTTGTATCCAGTCAAACAAGTCCAGTCAAACAGAAACATTTTTGACATACATTCAATCCGATCTTTTTTTGTACATTTTTTTTCTCTTTTATTTTATTTTCTTTCTTTTTTTTTTTTTTTTTGTGTGTGTGTGTGCTACATGAAAATTTCCTTTAAATTGGGACTTAATTGACAAAAATATCAATAAAACGAGTGCGAGGTAGTATAGTCTAATTCTAATAACGAGTGCAAATGGTCGACGATATTCACTCGTTATAACCGAGTGCTTCTAAAAAAACGAGTTCTTAAAAAAATCATAAAAATGCTTCTTTTTTTATTTTTAATCTCTATGCAGTACCAAAGAAGTTGGTTAATTTTCTTTGAACTGTCTGAATGTCTCTTTATTGGGTCATTGTTTTTGAGGAACACACACACACATATAATGCTTAAATTCTTCTTACTACGCAAATTAAAAAAAAGTGCTGTCAGCGCTTGTTCTCATTACTTATAATTTATCACTAACTTTTGGTTGCCTTCGACATATCAAAGAAAATTTTCTCAAAGAAGGATAAACTTAGCGGTAAGTCAACAGAAATTTGTGAATCTCACAAATATTGCTCGCTTTTAACGGATTTTGCTCGGTAAAAGTTAGTTATTGCTTCCTTAGATTTAACATTGTACCAATTTCTCGCTAAATCCGGGTTCTCGTTAAATCAGGGATCGTTATGAGAACTCTAGTTCAGCTGTATCTCCAAGCAGTGAAAGTGATTTTGAACCAGTTTACCACATGAAAGTTCACGTGCTGTCAGATTAAAAAGGTTATACCTTTTTAAAAGCTTGTATGTGGAAAATAAGAACGTTTTCAAGCATGTTTTTTTTTTAATGTTGGCATGTCTTTTTTATAAATCAGATTATAAAAGGTTTGGCGAGATTCATAGTTGCTGCCGTGTCTTGAATTCGTTTAAAGAAGCAATTAATAGTTATTTCGTAAGTTTTTGGGTTATTTCCTACGTGAGGCTTTTTTTTTTTTTTTTAATGTAGTTCCTATCCCCCACATGCAGTCTCCATCCACTGCAGAAAAACAGGTTTCAGTGTAATTGCCAAAATTGAATTTGAAAAGGATCCAATGATTTAACCACAGTACAATGATAAGACCACATTAAGGGATGAATCACGTGGCTCGCGACTATTCTCAAATCGAGTAAATCTTGCACCAAGTTTCAACAACAAGGCATCGCAAGATCTACGGTTCACTCGCCACGTAAAGCAATGGATCACACGACTCGCCATCTACCAGTCTCACAGCAAAAAAGAGACTTAGGAAGAACAACGGAATTGCGCACCATGCCCGGAATTTAGGTCCACTCGCGGCAAAAAGCAAAGGAACACGTTACTCGCTGTCTACCAATTACAAAGACATTAAAATGAAATACTCCACGGCAAAGTTAAATACATAAGCAATCTCGATTGATCATTAATTGTAAGTAAACCTAAACAAATATGTTAAAACTAAAAATATTTTATGGTATTTGTGTATAAAAGTATGGTATGGATATTGACAGGTTACGTACGTTTATCGACTCATTAGTGTGTGAGAGAGAAAATTTAAAAAAAAAATCTTTCAATTTAAACTATGCAAAAAATACAATTCTTTAAACATACAGAGGGTGGCTAAATTTTTATACTCAAACAAACTTACAAACTTTCCTGTATTTTTATTGTTGTTACATAGTTTTATTATTTGAACACATTTTAAAGTTTATTTAAAATGTTAACGTTTATTTTGGCAACACTTTAATTTTTTTTAATTATTATTATTTTAAATGTGGAAGACGTTAGTGTCAGTGTCCGGTAAAATTTTAAGTTACAAGCTTCTTCTTGCAAGTGTGATTTTTCGGAAAAAATTAACGATTTTATTTATAATACTATGGCGTAACTGAAGCAACCATATCATGCATTGAAAGCATGCCATGCTGCATCTAAGCCGGAGTTCTTAAATATTTACTAATTATTTTTTACCTATTTATAGTATGAAACGCAAGGTACTTAACGTTTAAAATGTTTAATTCATATTTTGAATAAACTTTAAAACGTGTTTAAATAATAAAAGTATGTTACCAAAAAAAAAGAAAAGAAAAATACAGAAAAGTTTGTTTGATTATAACAATTTGGCCACCCTCTGTAATAGCTAGACTTCGCAAAATCTTTTCATGAATAGCATCTATTTCAATAAAACCCGAACCAAGTAAAACCATTTTCAAGAAATCCCTAAATAAAATTGCAATTATACTTTCAAGCAGAACATTTCTTTCACTTCCAATAATTGAGAATCCTTTAAATAAACGAGGCCATACATCCTTTCTCTACTTTCTCTCTATCTCGGTATTTAGTTTCTTCATTTCTGCATTCTTTTAGTTCAATAAATTATAAAACATTTGTAATTCATTTCTTCCTATTGTCTAAATTTAAAAACCATTCGTTTCGCTCTCCAATTTCTCGACGATTGTTATTTCTTCTAATCCACTCTTTACTGTTTTCCGATAAAAAAAGAAAAAAAAACCATTATTAAAACATTCAGAAACGGATGTCATTAATAATGAATGGAAATGCTTAATAGTAGAAGAAATTGCATTATGGCTAAAACAAAGAATAAATTGCGTCAATGATCTTTCTCAAAACAATTTTGAAGCATGTAAAGAGATGTCAGCGACGATGTTTACCGACATGTTTAATTGTTCCTCATTTAAGCAGTAAATTAAATTCATAATTGTATTTATTAAGAATTAAATAGGATGCGAATGTTTGAAATTTAGTTAGAAGTAGAAAATCAACTACTAATTGCCATGCTTTGGATGACATTTGTATACCATTTAGAGAAGTGAAAGGAAAATTGCGTGCATTCAACTATTTGATGGTTTAGGAATCATAAAAAATGATGTATGATTTGTTCTTTATTTACGATATTACATTTTCTCATTTGTACAGAATAAAATATAAGGTTCCAAACTTTCAACTACCTGTTTGCATGGAGAAATCAAGGTGGTTACTTTTGCTTCACTGCTAACAGCTGTTTCGAAGACAACTGGGTCCTTTTCTTGAATATAAAGGAAATTTTTATTTTTCCGGTATCATATTTTCTGATTTGTACAAAATTAAATATAAGATTGCAAGCTTTAGTTTTTTCCCTGCAAAATTAAACCAGCGTGGCTACTTTTGCTTTGCAGAAAATATCTGTTTTAAAAAGAACTTTATCCTTTTCTTTATCATATAGGATTATTTTTAAATGTACGCGATATGATATTCCCTCATTTTTACGAAATGAACTATAGGATTACAAACTTGAGCTGCTTGTAGGCAAGGAGAAATCGGCGTAGAAACTTTTGATTTACAGCAAACAGCTGTTTTGAAGATAACTAGGTCCTTTTCGTGTTTGTGAAGGAATTTTTTATTTACGACATGATATTTTCTCAATTGTACAAAATGAAATTTAAGATTGCAAACTTTAACTATTTGCTTGCATGGAGAAATCAACATGGATACTTTTGCTTTACACAAAGCAGCTGCTTCAAAAATAACTATGTCCTTTTCTTGGTTATATAGTTATGATATTTTCTCATTTGTTCGAAAGGAAATATAAGAATTCGAAATTTACCTATTTGACTGAAAGAGACAGTAAACCAGGGCCGGATTAAAGGGAGGGCAGGCGGGGCTACTGCCCCGGAGCCAAATATTCTAACTTTCACAGGTGGAGAATATTGGATATATACCATATATATCAAAATATTCGGATATACATCAAAGTATCGGATATTTTCGAAAACATGATGATCTTTTCGAACCCTGATTAGGGGCCTCCACTCCTTCATTGCCCCGAGGCCTCCATACTTCCAAATTTGGCCCTGCAGTAAACAACTGTTTCAAAGATAACTATGCCCTTTTCTTAGTTTTGAACTTAAAATTTGACTACCCCAAGAGCGATTTTTAATTTAATTAGCTTTTATATGATTTGACGCACTTTACCATGTTCAATTCCTGCATTTGACTCTAGGACAACAAAGCATCTTTGACGTTTTACTTGGTTCAATTGAAAAGATTTATTAGTTAATTTATGTTTTATCTACTACGGTTGTAAACCTCTTGTGTTTGTATGTGTTCCCCTTCTTCCCACTCCAGTACTGATATGAAAGACATCGTAAAAGTTGTCGCGGTGGTCACAACGCGCTACTTTTTCTTAGCAACATATATGAAACATTTTAATTAAGTAAATGGGATTTAATTTCAAAACTCACCCTAATCCCTCCTCTCCCGACTTTGAAGCAGAATAGTTTCTTGGAAAAGCAAAAGGCAGTATCTACAAATTCTTATTTTTCTTCTTTAATATTTCTGTCATCCATTACACTTTAGTTTTGTACAAGTTTGCTTATTTCGTTTCCGCAGAAAATAAAGCACAAAGCAAAACGCCAATTCCAACATTTCCCTATTGTTAGCATCGAATCCAAAACGCGTTTCTTCAAATGTCTAAAAAAACTCCTTTCTACAGATACTGCCCTTTAACTTTCCTCGGCAGAATATTTGAATAGAGTTATTTTTTTATTTATGTTTTTCTAGCAGTTCTTATTTTTTCCTTAAAAATATTTTTCGAATAACATTTTTCGCTTCCTTGAGGTATTATGGCGTTTTTCTTTCATAGTGTTTTTTCTTTCTTAAGTAAGTAGTTGTTTATTTCTTTCTTACGTTTCGCCGATATTTTCTTGAATCTTTTCAAAACAAAGCAACCATCTGGCCCGAGAACAAAAATAAAAGGAGATAGGAAAGAAGTTTTAGGTAAAATAAGAGTAAATAACTTAAGGCGAAATTTATGGAAAAAGGTTTGGCTCAAAATTCTACTTGACTAAATATAAGTGATTATTTTTTTTGTTTACTGTTTTAATCTATTAGTTTTATTCTGTATTTTTTATCATTTATCTTTATTGCAAAACTGCTTTTTTTTAAATAATACGATTTCCAGAAAAAGATTTACTTTAAGGTATAATCTATGTTTGACAGCGTTTGTTCTTTTTAATTTTGCATTATTTTGAGTTTATTACCTTTATTTTATTTCATTTTATTTTATTTTTATTTATTTATTTATTTATTTACTGTTTGCAACTTACTCTTGTTTACAGAATGAGAAGATATTTGCTATTTAGCAAGACTATTACCGTGATAGCCACTGATTAAAACGAATTATTCTATTTTCTTATTAAAACACTTTTAACGTATTCGAGAATTCTAAGCAGTGTCTGAAATTTGTAGCGCCTAAAACAATATTGCAGTCCCGTACTTTTCAAAGCTTAGCTAATGTTATTTTTTTTAAATTTATTCATTTCTTTTATTTATTTATTTTTAAGCAATCACGAATTGCTCATTGTTCTCACTTGACCGTTTTGATGTCCTTTAATTTTATTTTAACCCCCATTGGTGGATTTATTTCCTCTGCAGTAATATCGAGCAAATTTTTATAACATGGACGAGTAAATTACCATAACATGGACAGGTAAATTACCATAACATGGACAAGTAAATTACCATAACATAGACGAGTTAATTACAATAACATGGACGAGTAAATTACCAAGATAATTCTCGAGGTAATGGCCATTCACCGATCGAGGTGCCACATGGAAGAATGTTTGCCACACCTTGGGGTTTACGTACGCAAAGTCTGAAAATGGATTAGAGCCTACTGAATTTGCAAAAAGAGAAAAAACACTTGAAGTCTTCCTCCTTGCTAAGATATGTATAATGCTGAAATGTTATCCTTTCTATTATTTCTTTGGAAGAAATAAGCCGTATAAAATAATGTGTATTCCATCACCAAATCAAAATCCTTCACATAAAATTGTCGGCAAGTTAAAACCAAAGGGGCGGTGACAGAAAACGTTGGATGGTGTGTTAAAACGGGAGTCATATTCGAGATTATGAGGACAATTTACATAAGATTCAATCGGAACAGTGTTAAAAGTAATTTTCATGCGGCGTCTATAAATTTTAACAGTGTTACTGCTAAAATGCATTCTTGATACATTTTTCGAAATTCGGTTTCTTAAATATTCGTTTTGTAATATACCTACTGAAAGTAATAACTTTGCGAATACGATTGTCATGCGTAGGGGAGATTGTTGTACCTTGGACCCCTTTTAAAACCTTTTTGTTTTTAAAAAAGAATGTGTGATTTTTAGGGCTTTTAGTTATTAAAACTTTATTTCAAGCCTTTTTGCATAAATAAAAAAATATTTCGGATAATAAAAAAATATTTTTCTATTTTTGTATATTTTTCACAAATTCTATTTAATTTGGTCCATGGTAAATGATGCTCGTGTACCTTGAGACAGACCTCTTGTACTTGCTTAACTGCATAACTCACGTTGCATTCGAGTTTATTGGACGCACTTTCATTCAACTTTCGTAAATGCCTAGTAATGGGTGACCTGCTCACTTTGAATACTTTTTCGGCCTCTCTAAAAGTCATTTTTTGTCAGGATCATTACTTCTTACTGCTTCAATAGCATTTTGCAATGCCTCAACATCTACTGGATCCCTCTTGATTCCATTTTTACTTCGAGGCATGATGAAATCCTACATTAAAAAAAAACAATCACTACAACCTATTGTACCTATTATACCTTGATTCAGTGGTTCAAGGTACAAGATGGAGCTTGGTTTCAGGTACACGAGGGTGCATTTTTATACAAACGTGGCTACCCTAACCTAACAGCTACGTAAAAAGTAAAGACTAAATGTTGAAACACTTACCAAGAGATAGGCAATAGATATAATGGTCAATCAGTTGGGTATTTAAAAGTTCTAGTCTTTAAAAGTCCAATTTAATTTAAGTAACACTGGAATTATTTACTTTTGTTTGCACTCATCACAAAACAATCACTGTCCACATAAAAGCTGGAGTTTCAACCAGGGCTGTGGAGTCGGAGTCGAAGAGTCGGAGTCGGACTGATTTTGGAATAAAGGAGTCGGAGTCGGAGTCGTTGGAAAACATGCCAACTCCGACTCCGACTCCGGGCTTCTTTTTTTCTTTCCTTTTCACTGATTCTCCTTGCATTTTATAAAAATTGATTACCAATTGGTTCGATTACATGTATAAAAAGATACTAATGAGAAAATAACTGCCATTATGGCAATCAGCTAGCTTGAATGCTTACCGAACTTTCTGTAGCCGTCCCCTAGTTTGCTTGCTTTTTAACTTATTTAATAGCAACTGTCAGCAAACGGTTTTGTTGAATAACATTTTCAAGTAATCACTTTCAAATAAAATAGAAATATAGTGTTTTGTTCTATCTCAGTTTAAAATAGTAAAAGAAACGTAACAAATTAGTAAGTCGACGCCTTGTAGCTAAGGTTGAAACGTTTAAGTGTGATCGGCAAATTCAAAGAAGTTCTGGCTCGAAAGCACGAATCCAAAAGATTCGATGAAATAATCCAATGTTTTTTTTCTTTATTAAGACTATTTCTGTAAGCTTGGTTCTCACTAAAATGTATGGAACAAAATAAGTGTAAAAAATTTCTTGATTACAACACTCAAGAATTGCAGTTAATCTTAAAATCTTCATATTTAGGTTAATTCTAAAGCAGCCAATAAAATTTAAATTAAAAATTTAGCGAAGAAGAAATATAGGTATAGTAAAAGCTATTCGTACAAATTTGTATACCGCCGCGTTTTGTGTAAAATTAGCTCCTGACGCATATGTGCCCTATTTTCGTTGAAATTTTATTGATGAAATATAATTTAAAATATATTCGTGAAAATTTTCAGAATTAAAGTATTTATATTTTTTATAAACTCTGAAATTAACTTTGGGTGTCATCTACTAGATGGATGTCACCAGGGGCAAACCACTCCCTCTCAAGAACTTGGATTTAGAAAAAAAGTTTTTTTTCTCTCAAGTTACAGCTTTCAAAAATTGAAAGCACACGATTTGATCAATATATATTTGTTAAACATTAAAGGGGGGCAAATTACAGATAATCATTTTCAAAATTTTTAAAAGGGATTTTTAAGTCATCTCACTTTTTAACTCGTAACTATTGGAAAGTTTGATTTTTAAATTGAATTTCTAACGTTGTATGACGTCTTGGGTTTACAATAAAAAACAAAATGCTAAATTTTCATAAAAAGGAATTAATATTTCAATCTCTGTTAAGAGGTTTTCCCCCTTCCCTTGAATGGAGAGAGGGAGTTTAAAAAATACAATTAAAAAAATTTAAAAAAAATCCGGAGTCGGAGTCGGAGTTGGAGTCGGAGTCGGGCGTTTCAAAATCCAGGAGTCGGAGTCGGGGTCGGAGTCGGCCATTTTCCTTCCGACTCCGCAGCCCTACTTTCAACCAACAACTCACTCTGGCAGATGGATAGACTGTCATGGCTGACATAGTACCGTGATTCCTAACCAGGTAAAAGTGCTAGCTGATTAGAGTGCATGGCGCAAGGTACAACAGTCTCCCCTATTTGATCAACTCATTTTATCAAAAAATAAGTCAAGAAAGCACCCATTTTCTGAATACTTCAAAAAAGATTGCCAAAATGTGGTTTTTCTGATCACATTGCACGGATGCGCAATGCCTGTCCTTTGTTGACAAGAGTTCAAATGTATCTTTGAAGTTTCCTCAGCTACTTGCCAGCGAATCAATGTTTTTCATTCATCACAAAAAGGGATTTTGGTGATCGCTGAACTACCTGGTCGTCTGTACGCCGTAAATATCTTTTGAAAATGCGATTTGAATCATGATCTTGATGGACGCAGCACTTTTATCGTTAATTTGCAGGCATTTACAAGGCAATATTTCAGGGCAATTTTAAGCTAATATAACCATTTTTCGGCAGGATTAAAAACTTTCCGAACAAAATGCAACCCATGCGGCACAGTTTGAGCAAGGCTGTTTTACAGCCATAAGCTATGTAAATTTCATGTCACTTCAATGAAAAATAATTGAAATTAAAGGAAAAGTTTTAGATAAAATTTAAAAATGAACGTTTTAACTGAGGAAGTTACCTTTTTGAACGTCTGTTATGTAACAAATGTTAGTCTGTAATGCATGCAAATTTCTTTTACAAATGTATTGTTTTCCTAAAAGTTTATGTTATTTTGTACATAATAGGCATAAATATAAAGATGCATCAAAACAATTGTAATTCATGTAATGGGCTGTCTACAAATGATGTCACGCTTTAAGGAGGGATGAGGATTCAAGAAATTGTGAGTTTGCGACAAGGGAGAGGGAGAGAGTAAGAAGAAGCGTGACATCACGCGTTTAAACAAGAAAATGTTTATAAAAATAGCGTGACATGTGACAAAGCGGGAAGGAGTTAGGGTAAAGTATGACACTTTGTGACCAAGGCGGGAGGGTTCGAAAAATAAAAAAAGGGTAACTTCATTTCTTGCCAGCCCCTTAGTCTGTTACGGCTACCTTTCGTTGTTTTTAATTAATTTTATTAATTTTTTCCTACAAAGAAAAACCTTTATCCGTTCATTATGTGATATATAACCACAACTTGAACGGACGTTAAAAGCTATTTATTACAACAGAGCCATTTTCGCTTTTTTGCTTCTTAGTCTGTTATGATGGAATTGCCCTACAGTGCCCCCCTTTGTTTTCAACTGCTTATTGAGCAAGTCAAACGTAGTCACATCTGTAGGCATACCTCTCAGTCAATCTATTACCTAATTGCTTTTACTCACTTGCAAATAGCAGCAATAACTCCGGTAGCCTAATGAGCAAATTGATGTTTGCAAAGAACTTCATCTCGCCCAAAAAGGGACCATTATTTTTCCATTAGTAAGAAAATTTACCTGCGTTTTCTTTGAAAGCAGGTTACTCATAAGGGTCAACTAATAACTCTGAAAGACGGGCAAACAAAAAGAAAAAACACAAACTAAAAAAAAAAAACACTAACTGCCCATACACCACGCATAGGTTTTGAAAGCTTATATGTGATGCAAAATATTTATACAATTTTTCCATCAATAAGTTGAGCACAAATATGTATAGCTATATACAGTGGCTCCCAAAAGTGTTCGTACACCTACGACTTTCAATGAAATAGGCCCCTATGCATTGGTTAGAACTAATATTTCGGAATAAGTATTTAATTATAAGAAATATGATCTATTTTTAACAAAACTACACGAAATTTTTTTAAAAAGCATTAAAACTTAATTTTTATAAAAATCAAAAACCAAAAAGTGCCGGAAATTTTATCTCACAAAAGTCTTCGTACACTTTGAAAAAAATGTCAAAAAATTAGTAAATAATCTAACTTTTTACAAAATTATTATTTAGTAAAGTATCATGGAGTATCAACAACAGCTTTTAAACGTCTGGGAATAGGTTTCATTGTTTTACTTTCTTTTTTTCTGCAATTTCTGAGTAAGTATTCAGCCGCACTTCGAGTCTTACTGTTTTTAGTTCGCTTTTCGTTTCAATGGTGTATTTTCGTAATCTAGCTACCAGATGTTTCCAAATATGTTCCATTAAGTTTAAATCTGGCGATTGAGGAGATATTTCTAAGCTTAAGGACAATTTTTGAGGCCCCAAACGCAAACGTGTGCTTCTTATCGTTATCTTGATCAAAAAACAAAGTTGTTTCTGATTACCAAATTTTGGGCTAATAGTTTAAAATTGTTTTTTAAAATATTTAAATGAACAGTATGATTCATTATTTCATCAAAAAATTCAAAATTTCCAAGTCCTGCTACAGTTATGCACCCTCACCCAAGAACACCTCACCGTCCTGATTAACTGATCCAGCTAAGTTCCTAAGATTAAATTCCTCATTTTTTCTTCTATTGACAATTATACAACAATTTAACCCAAAATATTGAATTTATCTTCTTCTATAAGTAAGACGTTGTTCCAAAACGTTTTGAGCTTATTTATCATTTATTTTACGACGGATAGCGTGAGCTTAGTATTTTTCGCATGAACAAGAAAATTTCTACGGGAAGAGGGCCCCTTTAATACAACTAATCAGAGAACTTGGCGAACAATTTTAGGTGAAAATTAAACGTAAAATGTTTCATTCAACTATGCAGAACTTTTTTCAGCACTCAAATACGTATTTTTCATAATTTCTTTAACTGGAAACCTCCGATCACGCTTTGTTAACTTTGCCAGTTGACCTTTTCTTACCTTGTTTTCGATCCGATTCTTGTCTTAAAAGCATTTTATCAAGCACTTCACTATAGAATGGTATAAATTAACAAATTTAGAGACATTTCAAACCAATTTGTGGCTACTGTGAGGGAAAAAGAAAATTTTTCGAACCGTGTTTGTTGCTTTCTACGCATACCAATCATTTAAAAAAAATAAGCAGAATATTAGGGAATAAATAAACAAAAAATTAAAGCCAAATGACTTTTAAGGGTCAATACAATGCAAACATAATAAAAACACGACATATGATAATTTTAATCATGAATTTATTCGAAAATATTTCAGTGTACGATGACTTTTGTGGCGGATTTTTTCTCTGTCTCTTCGTTTTTTGACAAATTTCAAAAATAAAATCTGGCAATATTTTGAAAAAAACTACTGGGTTTCATTCAGAAGGGCATAGGAATGGTGCGAAAAAAATATGGACTTCATATTCAAATTCAGTTTTGCGTTATTTTGGTTTTACTACAAAATCTCAAGGTGTACGAACATTTTTGGGAGCCACTGTATGAGCCATTTATATTCAAATTGAGGAAAATCCATTTTTGAAAAATATCAAGACAATAGTAATTATGGATAAAACTAAAATTCAAAATGTTCATAAATCAAGTCAATAAATGTTCATAATTGATCGAATTTTCAATTTTTAAAAAATATTTTAGTATAATGATTTCTCTTGTATGCTGTCAAGTTTTCTGAAAGTTAGGTAAAGTTTGATGAAAACACTAGGTGTTATGAGATAAAATGTTCAAAAAATTTATATTTTTGAAAGAATTAAAAAAATGTTTTGGCGAATATAAGTAATACTTCCACAAAAATCTATAAAATGATTGTGCATAGTAAGTTATAACCGATGAGTGAATTTTATAGGTTATTCCCAGCTGTTTACCATGAAGGATGATAAAAAAAAAGTTTTGGGTTTCTTCGATTTGCTGGTCCCCTAAATCTATGGGTTACTTAATTTTTATTAAAACATGTCAGCTGAAGCATACGTTTTACGTGACAAAAGCTAGAAAACAATTGTTCTCTTATTTCTCGAGAAGTTCTTTAAAATGCAAATTTTTGGAAGCAATGCAGGGGTTTTTTTTCCGCCACTGTACACTTACACCAAAAAAATTCATCCTTTGGCTGAATCATACATTTAGAGTATAACCGGTTGGTAGCTTGATAGTTAGGCGCTGGCCTTCTACGTTTGTGGAACCGGGTTCTGACCCCCCGAGGTGGCCAGTCGGTTAATTTTCGAGATGCAGAAAATCATCAACGCTCATGTCGTATGATTATATGGCATGTAAAAGACCCCTCAAAGGAAGATAAATGAGAATACCAAGAAGGGTATTCATTTGACTTAAAATTCTCTAGGTAAAATTAAATTCCTCGTGCAATTTTGCATCAAAAGAAAGCCAAGGGGCCTCCATCTGGTGGAAGCTTGGCGTCAAAAAAAAAAACTACTGTATCATGCATCAGCGTCTTAATGGTGACACATGAAAGACTGATTGATGCATCGTAGGGGAGCAATAAGCAATATGTCTTGTTATGGCCCAGATGCCTCTTCAGGTGGGTCTCTCCATACAGCCCCATTGGAAACAAAAAAAAAAATTTAGAGTTTATGCAGTTTACTAAATACAGAGAAATCCACTCTCAAAGAAAATGGGTATTTTGAAAAAAAAATTAAAATTACATACTATGCGTAAAGGTAGAGTTTAATGCGCTTTTACATATAGAATAAATAGCACAATTAATCTCTGTTTTGGAATTCTATGGTTTGGTTTACCTATTTAGCCTGTGTATTCCGCCATTATACAGGCGTAACCCCAGACGTAATGGTTTGGGATACCAAGGGCGATTTCATCCGCTCCGAGTTAAGGGTAATCTCAATAGCGAGCGCTACATCTGGGACGTTGTGACGCCGGATGAACTACCCATTCTTCAGAGCATGCCTAGTGCAGTGTTTCAGCAGGACAATGCACGTCCACGTGTTGCACGTAAAGTACAAACGTTCTTCGCTGCATGACAGGTCACGCAACTTGGCCTGCCCATTCTCCGATATGTCGCCCATCGAACATGTCTAGGATTGCGTTAGTCAGAGACACGTCCGTTTGTCTCGTCTGGCAGTGGGAACAGATGAACCTTTTTATCATTATATTGTAGCCATATGGGATGCTATTCCACCAACAAGACACTCATGATACACCTCTATGATTCGATGCCGAAGCGAGTACAGGCTCTCATAGCTGTACGGAATAACTAAACTTACGCCTGTTATTTTCATTACATTGATCTGAAATTTTGTTCCTATATCTGTGGCACTATAAATAATAATTGCAATTAATCTTATTCCTTTCCAATGATTCCTTGATTATATATACAACCCGAGTTTTAAATTTTAAAATATTACTTTTAACATACCGTAAGCTTTGCTAATAGCTGAAAGTGTCTCTGGATTTCTGGATGTCTCGACTTCTGTTACGCACATAGCGCCTAGACGTTCGGCCGATTTTCATGAAATTTGGCACAGAATTACATAGGTCATAGCATAGGGGTGAGTACCTTGAAGCGATTTTCGAAAATTCTATTTTGTTTATTTTCTATTCCAATTTTAAGCCCATTTGATTGAGCGAATTACAATAACATGGACGTGCAAATTATCATAACATGGACGAGCAAATTACCATATCATGGACGAGCAAATTACCATAACATGGACGAGCAAATTACCATAACATGGACGAGCAAATTAACGTAGCATATTGTCGAAAAATTCTTCATCCATCATTTGTAAATATACAGGCGAACCGAATGACTTTTTAATTTTATAATACAGGCAAAGCCGTGCGGGTACCGCTAGTACGGAATAAAATATGGTGCATAACAATTTCAAGAATGTTTCATTTTTAATTAAGCATACGTGCTTTGTGTACGCAAACATTTTAAGTTTATAATCGACTTTCGCATAATTGCCTTTTCGGACGTAAGTCACGAGTGCCATTACCGTGCTCCTTCAACTGAAAACGGAAGTTCGCTCAGGTGAAATTTTATTCTTCTGACATTTTGAACACCTATTGAATAATTTCTGAGAATGATAAAACTTTCTCAATTTAGTTAGCTGATAAAACGCACTAATTTTCTAGCTCGCAGTTGTTAATTACCTGTTTGGAAAATTGAAAACTCAAAAGGATAAGGTTACTTTCTTTTTTCCTTGATATGTCAAATAAGTTTTCAAAGAAAGGTAATTTCAAATTTTATTAATATTACATGTTTATAACTTTAAAATATCTAATCCGATCACTTTTAAGATCTGGATAGTTTCCTTTCAAGTATATTTTAATCGTTAAATAAATTCGACTATTTATACTTGTTTAAGTCGGAAAACATCTTCTATATATTTCTTTATTACCGATTCATTTTTTTTTTGAGCAATCACGATTGCTTATGGCTTTTATTTGACTGTTTTGAGGTCGTATCATTTTATTTTCCCGCCAGCACCCTCTGCAGCATCACCGTCGACCGGCTCCTCACGATGCTGCTCCTCTAGCGAAAACCGTCTCCAGGTTGCGTCCATATCCTACTCACACACACATACACTCACACACCTACATACACATACACACACTCATGCCTGCGCACAGACACAAACATACACTCCTACACACACTCATGCCTGCACACAGACACAAACACATATGCCTACATACACACACACGAACGCCTACACACACTCGCGCGTGCACACACAGCACTGCATACACAACACACACACACACACGCATACATACACACACACGCACCCACACACATGCGCCTATACAAACACACACGTGCATTCATACACACGTTCGTGATTGCGAAAAACATAATTTGAATTCAAGATGCCAAAAATTCAAATTAATACAATTTTTATTTATTTATTTATTTTTATTTTTATTTTTTTTTTTATTTTTATTTTTTTATTTTTATTTTTTTTTTTTTTTTTGATTTAAGATTTCATTAAGTAAGTTTAAACAGTTTATGTTTTTTTTTTTTTTTTACTAAGTCAACTCGTTCTCAGGAGCTATAAAATTTATATATATGTAGGGGAATGGGGAGCAAAGTGAAATAGCGGGACAAAGTAAGATGGCGAAATAGTTACTCTGCTTATAGTCACATACCTAGCAATATTTTAACTATGTAGTAACACGTGTAGTGTATTCCAGTCAACAAAATAGTATCTCTTAAAATCAAAGAATATAACAATACAAGCAAATTTCAAAAATTGATACTCATATTGTAATATTTTCATGCAAGTCAAAAATTATTTTAGTCATTATTAAATTATAAAGTTGATGTTAAAATTATCATTTTAAATATCAATGATACCCTAATATTCGGTGCTGTATTTATTTGTTTAATATTAAGCTTGCTTTTATTTTAAATGATGAGTACAGTTAGTGCAGTACATGCAGGGCAACATGAAATAATTTTATTTCATTCACTTATTTAACCCTTTATCCAATCACTTATTTATTTATTAAGGGTTTCATTTGCATTCCTTCATTTAATAACTCTCTTATTTATCCATTCATTCATCTATTTTCTAATTCAATATTTTATTCATTCATTTATTATTTTTCATATATTAACTTATTCATTTATTCTTTTATTGTTTCATTTCGTTTTTATTTATTCATTCATTACTCTATTTACACATTCATTTTATCAAAAATATCTTTAACAATCGAATAGAAAATATTTCATTCGGAAAAAGAAGTGAAAAATTTCCCCCTTTTTAAAGGTCTGCTTTGTATCCTAATAACTATTTCATTTTGCCCCACATTCTCCTACCTCAGGGGTTCTCAAACTGGGTGCCGTAGGAAGAGGTAAGGGATGCCGCGAAGTATTAGTGATATCAATATATAAGTAAGGTAAATAATGCCTAGGAAATCCACCATTTTTTGATACAGTACAACAAAAACTCAGTAGATCCTCTTTCATCGTCATTAAAAGGCCTAACGGATAATAAAGCGTTATCAACAAACCATTTTCAAATGCCAGGCAACACTGCAACACTGTGGCAAAAGTTGTTGCAGAAGAAGGATCTCAAAACCAACTACGATAGATTTTGCTTCTACATGGTTCCCTGAAAAACTAGAATAAAAAAAAGTTGCAAACTGTTCTTGAAACCTAAATTATGTAGTTGACAAATTTAAAAAGAAAAATATCGTTGTGTGCCGCCTGTTTTCCCTCGAGATTTGATAACATAGAACAGTAGATTGTAGTGTACAATAGGAACATGGTTGACCTTACTAACACTTGTCTTCCGTGGTGGCAAAATAGCTCAATGGTAGTGATCACATTTTCATACTTTCGTGGGAAATTCATAGAAATTGTGCCACGTGAACTTCCACCTTCCTTCCAGACTTTCGTCTCTTATTCAAACCGCTCAGAATTTTTGAAATGGAACTTCTTATGCGAGGGCTTTAAAATTCTGATCGGCAAACTTTTGTGAAAGGAAACTGAGATAGTTTTCTTTGTGTGACGAAAACTCACACATATGCGCTCTTCTAGCTTTCTTTCTTTCTCTTTGTCCATGATTGTCCTTATAATGTACATAACACCAGATTATTTGTGAGGAGAATCTGATCCTGTGCTGCATATGCTGCACATATGTGCACGAACAGTGTGTAGGTGTGGTGAAAACCGCCCTGAAAATAACGACTTATTAATTGTTTTCATAATAGAGATGGACTAGTGTGCCGTCAGAAAATTCTAAACCTTCAAAGAGTGCCGCGAGTCGAAAAAGTTCGAGAATCCCTGCCTTGCCGCAATACGTCAATACTTATGTCAATTTGCGATGTACTCTGTTTTCGTCGAAAATCGTCGCAACTTTTAGATTGAGAAAGACTCCTTCTAGATATTCTTTAAAAAAATTACATAATTGAACAGCTTTAAAGAACATTGACAGTAAGGAATAAATTTAAAAATATTAATGATAAATAATAGCTAGCACAGAAAACAATCAAACTGGCTCAAAAAATGCAATTAGACTGATGGATGTGTCTCGGGAAGGCAACATTGCCATATTTTTTCGAAATTTATTTTACCCAATTTAAAAGAAAAAAGTAATAAGCGAACTAAAATACTTATTTTTATAACGTTGGAGAATCTTCAGTTAAACATTTTTTTTATTACAAAATGACCAAAAAAAAAAGGCTAATATCGCACTCCTTTGCATATTTTATTATAAGATTTAAATTTACGCAACGAATTGTTCAAATCGGTTGTCAAATAAATTCTCTCTAAAAAAATAGATCAATTAAACAATTTTTTTTATTTTTGGACGAATTTGTTGAAACTTTACCTATTTAGTAAATGAAACACAAACTCCCCCCCCCCCCTTAACTTAACAAAAAGATAACTTGATCATTTTAAACACAGTTTTTTTTAAGGATTCCCTGGTTTTCAGTAAAAACCGCATACGTTTATTTCGGTTTATTTTCCCGAAATCTACAGCATCATAAATAAAAATATATATTGAACAAAATCATTATGTTCGAAATGCTGAACTGAAATAAGTTGTTTCCTTCCGAGCATCCTTCAGTTCAAACATACAAATATTTTTTTTCCATACAGGTTTCCTAAAAAATGAAATGTACAATTAAATCTTTAAAATAAAAAAAAAAGATACAAAACACAGCCCTTGCATTTGGTACTTCGTCTGATGCACAAATTATGTTTTGTAAGCAAAAACAAGTTTGGAAATATAAGAGCTTTTTTTTGTAGGAGGGAGGGGACAAAAAGAATCAATAAGCTGCACTTTCATAAAAATAAGTTATTCTTGGAAAAAGAATAAAGGAACCATTACTAATGAGGGGTCTTCGCCTGAAATAGCAATGTCACGCAGATATTTTTTTTCGTCCATTTTTCCGTGAAGAAAATGGGCACGCGAGTTTTGTTTTGCTTCTGAAAGGATTGTGCAGTTAGAAAATTTTCTGTACTACTCTTCTTCCTAAGAGTGAAATATGATTCTAAAAAAATAATTGAGAAGAAAATAATACACCGGATATAAACATAAATGCAGTGAAAATGGAACGGATCTTCTTGCACTTTTCGGCATTGAAACATAAATGATACTTTAAAATGACACAGTACGTGGTTAAGTGTTTAGAAAAGAGGAAATAGCATTGAAAAGCCATTTAAAAAAAAAAAAACAATGTAATCAAAGCCGGAGCCCGATTAAGATATCGGGAAACCTTGGGTAAAATGCTTTTTCGAGCCCCTCTGTAGTCAAACCTTACAGTTGGGTAAAACAATTTTACCATTGACTAAAACGATTTTAGCCATTTGGGAGCAACTGAAAAGGGGGGGCCTAGGCCCTGATCTAGTTGGCCTATTTAGTAATCAGGTTATGACTAAAGCACAAATACTGCAAAAAGTTGCAGATACGTATTTCGAGATTTCACGGATTTCTTTTCTTAATGTAAAAAATTGTGAGTTTTTTTATTTAAAGTCACTCAAGAAAAGCGAACAGTTTACATTCAAAAGTTGAAAATTTTTTGAGTGAACAATGAGTTCCATTTTAACCCCAAAACACGTCTGCAACTTATTGTAATATTTGTGCTTTGATTAAGTTGCTTTTTTTTTGAAGGGGGGGGGGGGGAGGGTAATGATTTCCAAAAGATATTTAATCATTTCAGCATTGAATTTTAGCAACTCTAGTTGCGCGGATGTAGTTATTGCAAATGAAAAAATGGAGAATAGGGTAGTCTAACTACTGAAGGAACAGCTCGTGTTTTTTTCTTTTCTTTTCTTAATACGATTCCAAGAGTTGTTATTATTATTATTATTATTATTATTTGATGAATTGGCAATAAGCAACTTTCTTTTGTTCAATCCCAAAAAGGAAACGATCAAAAAATATTGCATCAGTTAAAAATTATAAATATATCACTAAAATGCTGTTACAATCATGTAGAGGATACCCAGATGCCCTGATTTTTAGCAGCTTGTCTTGACTCTAAAAATACCTCGATTTTGTCCTGAAATGTAAGTTCTTATCCTAATTTGTCCTGAATCTTTGAAAAAGTTTTTACAAATCAAGCCTTATTTTTGATCCATAGGATGAAACATTTCGTTACTGTTTGTGATCAAAAGCCATGCTTTGCTGTAGCATCTATCTCTTAAACGATTCTAGTATCAGAAATCATGCCATGCTATCAAACTATGTCTGACTACTGTTTTGTAGTAAGTTACCGCCCTAAGATACACCGCCAGCTGAGTTATTCCATCCGAAGACTGCAGTTTCGTGCTTTTTAGCACTCATCAGCACGGATTAGGAAGCAACTGAGCTGGAGGCGGAAAACCTCTTTAAGGGATCCAAGAGAGTTAGTTACACAAACTGGTAGCTAATATAGAATTAGCACACCAGACAAGTGACTACATTTGAGGCAGTGAGAAGCAAAGGGATGTAAGTGGACATTTTTAAGTTTCGAGAAAAACGACTTTAAAGCTAACGTCCTTGGTAGACTTTCATTGATTTTTTTTTCTCTAAATCATGCTGTACAGCAGCACCTGCCAGGGCTACTAGTACTATCTCTTGCCCCAAGACAGAGAAGGGTTCACCTACCATTTGCTCTGGTTAACTCCAAATTTTTAATTTTCCCACTTGCATCCTTTTGCTTCTCACTGCCTCATTTATACTTCTGAGCAACAAGTTAATTATCCATATACTCCTGTTGTTTCGGAGTATTTTTAATCGTGATCGTCAAATAAAAGTATTTTTTGTGCTTCTAGCTTCTTAATTGGCTCGCTTCATTTTCAGGAAGAGTCTTTGAAGCCTGGTAGCAAAATTTCTTTCAGTAGTATGTGGCGAAGATTAAAAAACCCGAAAATAGTCTGCTCGGTAGACCAGCGTTAGTTGGATCGTGACACTTAATATGAATCAGCAAAGAAAAATGCTTGGAAAAATTAAAAAATGACGAGCAAAACAAAAGCTAAAAAGCTTCAAAATAGAATAGACAACCGAGGAACAGGCAATGACGAATACAAGGGAGGGGCGACGAGGGAAGCCACCCCTCCCCTTCCCCCTGGGCGAGATACAGGAACTTTCTTCGTGTATATTTTCGATATTAAAGCTCCAAAAACGGCAATTTTACATTATCTTCGGTGGTGGAAAGGGAGCTTTGATCTCTTTAAAATGCAATCGTAGCCCATCTCTTTTTACTCTGGGGATAAGAACCGGAACTTTCTACTGGATTTTTTTCCAAATTAAAGTTCCAAAACTTCAATTTCAGACGATCTTAGATGATATTAGAGATAGGTTCAACTGATCAACCTGAACATTTTTCGAAAGACTGTAGGACACATTTGATTACGTAAAGATAAGCGATGGGTACAGTACACTCCTTCGAAAATGTTTAGAAATTTAAGTTTCAAAGTGTAATGAGTAAAAAATCGCCCTCTCCTTCAGCATTTTCTGGATCCGCCCTTGGGAACAGGTAGCTGCAGAAGCAAGTGATTTTGGTCGCATAGCCACTGAGGACTCCTGCATAGATTTAGGTGCCTTTTTTTAATTTTTTTTATTTCGCTTTAGACTGTATTCTTCTGTTTTAAATTTAAAAATTTCGTGCAGAATGTGAAAAAAAACCTTTCCAATTTACCAATACTCTGTAGACCTCCTTCAAAAGCTGCTACCATCGTCACGTTGTTTTTGCTACCGGGCACAAAAGCTAATAATCCTAGTAGTTACCATACTTTTTTTCGATTCCTATGCCGTACGTGAGAATGGAAAGAATTCCCTAAGCAAAAAGTTGACGGATGATCGAAATTCACTGGACATTAAAACCGGAAAAAGCTCGTTTCAAATTAAAATAAAGCATTCGTTATCATGCGGCAAAGAACATGAAAAGTTTTTGGGAGACGGAAAGCAGCTGAATAAAATATTGCCTAATTCTAAATACAATTGAGGCAGTGAGAAGCAAAGGGATGTAAATGTCAAAATTAAACATTTGGAGATAAACATGACAAATGGAAGGTGAACCTCTTCTCTGAATTAGGGCAAGAGATAGTACTAGTAGTCCTGGTATTGGCATTGTTCTACGGCATGAATTAGAAGCACTTTTCAATGAAAGCCTGCCTAGGACCTTATCCTTAATCGCGTTTTGCTCAAAACTTGAAAATGTCTACTTACATTCCTTTTTTTCTCACTGCCTCATTTGAGTACGATGTGTTTTAGGTTTGTTGGAGGAAAAAACGTTATCTTCCAAAGTGCTAATTTTAAGAAAGAAAAATGGCTTCACTTTGGATTAAATGTATCTGGGTACTCTAGCTATGTACTAAATACTAGTTTTTAATGACATTAGAAATTTCTGAAATGAAATTTTTCTTAATGGTCCACAAATGAAGTAACGCTTTAAGAAGAGAAGGGAGCTAGGGAAATTGCAACAAATTGTGACAAACAGGAAACGTGACACACACTTTTATAACAATATGTTCGGGGAAAATATATTCACACAAGGGGTTTGACAAGGGGAGGGGAGGGGTTAAATGTGTATATGGTATGATACTTCGTGACAAAGGGGGAGGGGGCCAAACATGATGGAAAAAAAAAATTCGGACAAAATATGTTTTTTTTTCCCACTACCTCCAAACGGAAAAATGCATGATGTCAAAGCAAATTGATGCGTTTACTGATTTGTGTAAGCGCGTAAATATATATATATATATATATATATATATATATATATATATATATATATATATATATATATATATATATATATATATATATATATTTCTAAAATCTCATTTTAAAATGAATTTTTGACATTAGCTTCTTCATTTACGCAAAAATTGAGTTGTTTCCTTCAGTCAAAAGTACTAATTTTAGTCATTGAAATCGATACAATAAGTAAAAAGAAAAAAAAAAACATGGAGCCAGAAAAATCTTCTATTTTCTCAACAGTTATTTTTTATTTATTTTCAATTAAAGTCCGATTTTGGAAATAAAACATGGTCTTTATGACGTCGCAAGTGAAGTACTTTGGCATGCTACTCCATTGGTGAGCTAAATGTTTACGCTTTGCTGTCAACCGCGTTGCCAGGACATGATAATTTGCACTGTGTGCTAATGTCATCAGTGAATGACATTTAATCACTTATGATGTCATGCAGAAGCGTAAAAAATGAATTTCAATCTGCGCATCGATTAAAATTAATAGCTACAAAATATGAAACTTCGTCAAATTATTTTAAATTGGTTAAATCCTATGGTTTTAAGCATGTTCTTTGAGAAAAGATACTTTTAAAATTTTGGAAACAACCCAATTCTAATTAATAAAGATCACATTATAACGCTCCCTGTTTAAAAGATAAACAGATCTACCAATAAGCGAATTGAAAATGTTCAACAAATAGCTGAAAAAAACCTTTGATATAATTATTTTTAAGAAATTGAATTTGTTTGCAACAAAACAAACTTTTCGCAGATAAGGTTTACAACCAGGGTTTATAAACGCTCAAACGTAGGATTTCCCTTTTTTTTTAGAAAATTCTTTTCTCTATAGCTGAATACTCGGTATTTCTAAAAGCTTTTTTTTTTTTTTGCAGAAAAACGTATTAAAGAAACTTTAAAAACTTGTTGGCTATGGCTACTAAAAAAATGCATGAAGTTCTAGTAGTTGAACATGTTAAGAAGGCGCATAGATAAGAAGGCGATTCAGGCATGCAAGTTCAATAAAAATTGTTAGCTTAGAATTTCCAAATTACATGCTAAAAGTAACTGAACCAAATACTCAGAGACTGCTTTTGAGTTAAATTTTAATACAAGATTTTTAAAAAACCTTGATTTTTATTTCAAATAGAACTTACATCTTGACCAAAATGGTAAGAATTTTTCAACTGATTTTAAGTAGTGTAGTTATAAGTGTGTTTCAGATATTGCATATATAAATTTTTTAACCTGCTTTCTATCTTATTCATGCTAAGATGTAAAAAATAATATAAATAAAAACAAGTTCTAGACTTGCTTAATCAGATTTATTTTAATTCTAACAGATGTGAATCGTTTACTATAAAAAAAGTCGTAAGTTCTATGAAATTAGTAGGATGTACTTCCTTTCTGAAATTATCAAATTCAATCACATTTTAGAGTTAAAATGATGGAGCTATCCCTAAAAACTATGAATGGCGGAAAACTGCAACAAACTATAGATTTTTGTAATTAATTGAGTGTTCAAAAGACAGGGGAATATGGGGTGAAGTCGAAACGTCAGTTTTTTTTTCTGTACCACATGGGTGATTTTGTATTCTGTCATTTGTTTTATATTTTCTTTTTAATTTATAAATTATAATTTTTATTGATGTTCATTAATTTCTCTTTCTTTTTTTTTTTTTTGAGTTTTACAGTATTTTAGTCTTTTGAATATTCGAGGTCCTTTATTTAATCCCATTCACTACCAAAAGTGCGATTCGAACAATGCCAAACCATTTATTACAATTAAGAATCTCTTTCAATGCATCATCACCTTCCTTAAGATGTTACATAGCACAAAGGTCGAAAATGAAAACAAAGCATCCGAAATTATAGGCTTTGGTTTTTATTTTGGGAAATAATAGTATTAACAACGAACAATGAAACCGATACTTCTTTACTGAAACTCCAGACTACATAAATAATCAGAGAAAAAAGTTTAGAAAATATTAAACCATTCTTCTATTCATAAAAAAGTGAGAAATCCTTCATTCATAATCGTGAAATATGTTCTCACTATATTCAGCACATTCAATAAAAGAAGTGCCCGTGACAGTGAGTTATTGTAATAAAAACAACATTTGAGATGATTAATAGCAGCATTATGTATTTCTTTAAGATGATATTAATATTGCTTAAAATAGTAGGAGAGACTGGGGATACTTGATCCCTATGGATACATGATCCCGTAGCCAAAAATGTACCAAAATCATTAAGTAGAGATTTGAAACCTGACAGTTATATTAAAGTTATACTTGTACATAAAAACTGGCAACATTTTTTTTTTTCAGCCATTTTGTTTTAGCTCAAGAAATGATCGTCTAAATGCGCCAGGGTAAACCTTTTTTTAGGAAAGCATTCCGAAGTTTACATTATCCTTTAAATACAACTTTTAAAAAATTACGAAGCATAATGCTAAAGCATAGACAGTCTTAAATAATTGAGACATATTTTTAGTAAATTACTACTGATTGTTAATAATAGAACAAGTATGTTTGTAAAAATCGCATATTAGGGATACTTGATCCCTTCGTGTAGAAGGATACATGATCCCAGGATCAAGTCTCCATATGACAATATAAACACAATGAAAACAATATAAATGTTGTTTACTTAGTTGACATTAACCTCAAACATTCAAAACCATGTTAACATAATAAAATTTATCATAGTAAATTTTATTATGTTAACATGCAAGATGTTTGCAAATAAGATGATTTTCGTGCTTGTCATCCTATTGTTTTTATTTGTTGTAATTTTAGCTCCATTACGCCACTAAATTTTTTATTTCAAAATTTACTGCATTGATTTAATCGATCACTGCAGTAAATATGCTAAACAATTAAATAATTAGTTCGCACTTGTAACATACAGAACACCTCAAACATCTAAACATAAACTAACTCTACTGATAAATTATGTTCTGATCAGCCAAATGAGCTTGAACAAGTTGCAATAAATGTCAAATTTTTGTTTGAAAGAAAAAAAAATGATTTTGCTATAGTTTGATTTACAACAAAAAAGTGAGTTTCCCATTATATAGACCCATTAGCGGATAGAATGCTAAGTTGGATTTCTAGAGTTTGAAATAAGTCTTTTAAAGCGAAAAGGCAACATGCTTAATCAATCTATTTTTCCTGAAAAATTGACAAAAGTAGTAAATGAAAATGAATGTGCCAAGTTGCATGCATCCAGATGAGTTGAGCTGAACTTAAAGAATTACTACAAACGAATTGGTTGCATTTGACTTTTCAGGTTTTGAAAACATATGAGATAAGCTTCCTTTTTTATAAGTGCACTGATAGTTACATTTTTCATCCCTCTGTTTAAAAATTAATTCAATTGATAAAACTCTTGATTTTATTATTGCAAGACTAGATGATTTTCGTGCTTGTCATCCTATTTTTTTATTTGTTGTAATTTTAGCTTCATTACGCTACTAAATTTTTTAATTTTATTTATAAAATATAGTATTTTTTGTTCATAACTGTTTTGGATAATAAGTAACTCATCAAAAGCATCATAAGTTCATGAAAGTTGTGTACATTTGTTTCACAAATGTCTAGTGAAATTTGAAACTATGTTATTTTGTGTTCACATTATTATAATTCAATAAAGAAAATTAGAAATGATCTTATTTTTTATACACATTATGTAGAAATTTAAAATCCACAAATAAATTGCCGATCTAATGAAAAGTCTGTGTATTTTCTAAGTGGGATCAAGTATCTCGCATGAAGGGATCACGTATCCCTTGATGTGAGGACCCCTTTGTGAAATTTTTGAAAAAATTATTTTACCAAAACTATCAAATATCAACTTAAAAAAAATACTGTTAGATACAGGAGAAAATTACCTTTGTTCACGTACTTTTTGTTAAAAAAACTGATAAGCAGCAGAGAAAAAAATTAAAGACTCAAGTGGGGATCAAGTATCCCCAGTCTCCCCTAGCGTTAAATTTAATGAAGAATGGAGAATAAGGGATTAAAACATTCTCCTTGTCATTTTTACAGGAATAAAAAACATTTTCAAGGATTATTATTTTTTCATTTGCACGGTTGTGACTTACATTTGAACTTTATTCCTGAAATTTAAAAGTTTAGTTTTTAATTGACGAATAGATTAGAACCATTATGTATGTTTTATGAAATATCAAGTTTAAAATGAAAAACTTTTCTTGCTTCAAAAATAGTTGTTTTAGTGCAGGAAAACGTTTTAGAAAGCTGACACTTCATATTATGATACATAATACTTACTTCTTTTTTCGAAAATATCACAATCAAAAGCCGAAGTTTAAATTTTCAGAAATACAGTTTAAATGGTAAAGATCTCATTTGTACAAACGAATTAAGCAATACACGAATACAGTGAAAACCATTAAAGAACACTACCAACTTTCTAAGAATAACACTTCAATTTTTCCTCCTCTGCCATTTTTCAAAGTTGGCAGGGAAAATGGGCTGTTCTATTTTGATTTTGTGTACTATTTTGATTTTTAACATGCGGTAACTCCTAAATTTGATCGTCCGGGCAGATCTCTCTCTTCTTGAAACACTCAATTTACATTCAAATCACAACCAACAATAGTGTATAAAATCCCAGTACCTACAAATATTATGCAAAGAAATAAAGTTTTCGTGATTAAAACAGGTATTCTATCACTCTCTCCTCTTTCTTCTTACATTACACTTTCAAGTTTTTCAAATTTGCGTCATGTTATAGGCCAGATGTACTCAATCTGTTTCAAACCAAGCGCAGTGCCGAATATTTAAACGATTTTCGTACGGACCAACACACATATAAATTTCAGAAGGTTTAAAATGTTGCTAAATAGCATTGGAAAATATATAAAAGGAAATGAAATTACAAACCAATCATTTTTGGTTACATTAGTTGATGCATGTTTTATTAAATTTGCCTAATTTTTAAAAACCAATTTCTGAATTTTTGGCTTAAAAAATTGTAACATTCACTGGCTCGATGTGACCCAGGGACCGTAGGTTGGGCACCTTTGGTATAGGCCATCTAAATAGGCAAAGAATAAGAACAATAAATCGGGGCTGCCAATTTCAATTCGGGGCTTTGGTTTTCAATCGAGGTTTTGAGTTCTTGGGATTTTGTTTGAAGTTATTATGTTTTGGAACCTTATTGGTGAAACAAATGCCTGTATCAAATGTTTTAAAACATAATATTTTCACTAAAATAGGATTTTTTGCCTAAACAATCTAGAACGGAGGTTTCTTTTACGCACCTGGTGTCATCCTAAAAAAAGATTGCATTTATAAGAAATAAAAAAGCTCCGCAGTTCTAACCATGTATGTGATATTTCTTTTATGTCATGAGTCTTGACAGCATATCAGTCTTGTATGATTGCATCAAAACAAAAATAAAACCTATCTTTTTCTCAGCAGACGATTTTTTAGAAGTAGTTCCAAGTAAATAATTGTTGAGAAATGCATTTTAATATTTAATAGCGTTTTTTTTTTTTTTTTTTTTTTTTTTGCTTCGTTACTTTATTAGTTTTAATACCTGTTCTTCATCAGTTTTTCGACTAACTACAATATTAACGATTTCAGAAAAGTGAACAAAATTTAAGAATTAGCATTTACAGTGGCTCCCAAAAGTGTTCGTACACCTACGACTTTCAATGAAATAGGTCCTTATCCATTGGTTAGAATTAATATTTCGGAATAGGTATTTTATTATAAGATCTATGATCTGTTTTTAACAAAACTGCATGAAAATTTTTAATAAAACATTAAAACTTAATTTTTAAAAAATCAAAAACCAAAAAGTGCTGGAAAATTTATCTCACAAAAGTCTTCGTACACTTTGAAAAAATGTCAAAAAATTAGTAAATAATCTAACTTTTTACTAAGTTATTATTTAGTAGGATATCATGCAGTAACAACAACAGCCTTTAAACGTCTGGGAATAGATTTCATTGTTTTTTCTTTCTTTCTTTGTGCAATTTCTGAGTAAGTGTTCAGCCGCGCTACGAGTCTTACTGTTTCTAGTTCGCTTTTTAACTCAATGGTGTATTTTGGTAATCTAGCCACCAGATATCTCCAAATATGTTCCGTTAAGTTTAAATCTAGCGATTGAGGAGATATTTCTAAGCTTAAGGACAAATTTTGAGGCGCCAAACGCGAATCGTTAGTTCTTATCGTTATCTTGATAAAAAACAAAGTTGTTTCCGATTACCAAATTTTGGGGTAATAGTTTCAAATTGCTTCTTAAAATATTTAAATGAACAGCATAATTCATTATTTCATCAAAAAATGCCAAATTTCTGATTCCTGATGCTGAGATGCACCCTCACACAAGAACACCTTCACCATCCTGATTAACCGATCCAACTAAGTTCTTAAGATTAAATTTCTCATTTTTTTTTCTTTCATTTACAATTATACAACAATTTAACCCAAAATGTTGAATTTATTTTCGTCTATGAGTAAGACGTTGTTCCAAAACGTTTTGACCTTATTTATCATTGATTTTATGACGGAAAGTGTAAGCTTTCTGTTTTTCGTACGAACAAGAAAATTTCTGCGGGAAGCGGTCCTATTTAATCTAGCTAATCAGAGAACTTAGCGAACAATTTTAGGTAAAAATTAAACGTAAAATGTTTCATTCAATTCTGCAGAAACTTTTTCAGTTCTGAAATGTGTATTTTTCATATTTTTTTTTAACTGTAAACCTCCGATCACTCTTTGTTAACTTTGCCAGTTGACCTTTTCTTACCTTGTTTTCGATCCGATTCTTGACTTTAAAGCATTTTATCAAGCCCTTCACCATAGAATGGTATAAATTAACCAATTTAGAGACATTTCAAACCAATTTACGGCTACTGTAAGGGAAAAAATCAAATTTCGAATCGTGTTTGTTGTTTTTTACGCATACCTGCCATTTTAAAATATTAAGCAAAATATTAGGGAATGAATACACAAAAAATTAAAGGCAAATGACTTTACAGTATCATTACAATGCAAAAATAATAAAAAAACCACATATGATAATTCTAATTATGAATTTATTCGAAACTATTTCAGTGTACGATGACTTTTGTGGCGTATTTTTTCTCTGACTCTTCGTTTTTTGACAAATTTCAAAAATAAAATCTGGCAATATTCTAAAAAAAACTACTGGGTTTTATTCAGAATGACATAGGAATGGTGTGAAAAAAAATTGGACTTTATATTCGAATTCAGTTTTGAGTTATTTTGGTTTTACTACAAAATTTCAAGGTGTACGAACACTTTTGGGAGCCACTGTATATGCTTTTGGTCTTTCTCACCAAGATGTTGGGGAATTTTATGAGCACCATCTTGAGTTTTGAAAAACATCTCATTGGCAGCACTCCACTAAAGTGATTGATGCATATTTTGCTGTATGGCCAGTTTTTTTTTATCTTTGATATCGCTGTAGAAAATTCTTATTTATTTTTTGAACTAACATACATGATGCGCATATTTTTTTTTGCTAAATAAACAAGTCAATGGACTCTTCATCATGCAAGAAAGAGATTTTTGCTGGTATACTTCATTTTTATCTCTAATAACAGCAATGCATTTATTAGTGCATTCTTACATCTTGAAGGCAAAAGAAAAAGCATTCATTCATTTGACTAAAATATAAGAGATGAATAAAAGATTTTTAAAAAGGTAAACATAGAGACTTTTTCCTGTAAGTAAGAAATAAAATTAATGTGTCTTGATTTTTATTTTTCGTTTGCTAATCAACTCACCAAATTTTTACATTATGACAAGACTTTTTATCTTGAATATAACAGAGCAAAATTTGATTCATAACAACTGCATGGGACAAATAAAAAGCATTTTCAACTTATTAAAATCAGAACCCCCTCCCCTCTCTAACCCAAGAACGAAACAATACCCTTGAAAACACACATCCTTAAAATTTCAATGGCTCAGTCTGCGCCGTGACTCCCCTTTGGTGAGCAGACCCAGGCTGCAGTTGCACATTTAACCGTGTCACAAATGTCAAAATGCGAGGGCCCTTACGACCATAGCAAAAGAAATTCAAAAATGCACGTGATAAAAATTTTACATACTTATGTGATAGATAGAGGAGCCCCCAAAATGTATTGCGACGGGCCCCTAAAACTGTAAATGTGCCTGGATTTTTTTTTCTTTTTGTGCAAAAAGAAAACAGAGTCTTACTTTTTCGTTTTCATAGTTAGTAATAGAACCGACTTTTATAGTTCAATTTTTACACTTTAATGATTTCTCCGGCTCCATTATAACGCATCTTATCGTACCTCAGGGTTATGTTTAAGTGCAATCATTACCGGTAATGTTTGATCAGCACATAGCTGTATTTGACGTTGATAAACATCAACAGCTTCAGGTTTCAAATGTCGACAGAATCCGACATTTGTATAGAATGGCGTCGTGTTGCAAAAAAAACGAATTTTAACGTTTATGGCAGTTAGCTTGCAAATCATGAATAATATATTCTTCGTTCGTAATGTTATTAATTTTAAAGTTTACATTACCGTATAAATAAAAAATGAAGAAAATAAAACGCATCAATTTAAAAAGTTATCAATTTTACGAAAATAATATTAATTTATCGAAAAAATTATTGCAAACAAATACTAGAAGCAGAGATAATATAGTTTTGAAGTAGATATTAATATTTGCTGCCGTGGGCAAGTAAACTGCAATATTTTCAGAAACACGTTCTCGAGAAATAAGAACTACGTTTTAGATTCAATACTAACTATAATAAAATATTGGAACTACACTTTTTTTTTGCGCTTTTTTTTCTGCAGAACCCAAAAAGCAAACTATAAATAAAGTACAATAAAGCTACGTGCAACCAGTGGCGGATTGGTTGGAAAAATCGGCCCTGGCATCAGGAGATGTAGCGGCCCCCTAGCTCTTATAGATAAATTTTACCTAACGATTGGGATATCACTTAAATATAAGGAAATTATTCCTAACAATTAAATATGTTTTATTTAAACGAATTTTAACAGATAGGAACACTTCTGCGCTTTAATGGTGAATACATTGATACAGTATTAGCTAAACCTTATTCCGGGGGGAAATTTGTGATTGTAATTGCCCATTTAAGTATTTTTATAATGCCCGGAACTTGATTGAATGTTTCCATAATGATAACACTGCTTGTTCAGTGTGTCCTTTTCTGCAGTCATAACAAGTAACTTAATTTTCCTATTTTATGAAACTGATCTAGCGATGTTCATGGGTGAAAGACTAGGGCCGTCTTTTTAGAACGTGATGGTTCCCTCGACACAAACACACATTACTGGGCCCTGTCATAAACATTCCCTTTTTTATACTACCATACCCTGACGACCCCCAGACTCGATACGAGGTCAAAAACCTGGTGGGAGGGGTCGGGTACGAGTCTTACAGCCCCTTAATTTTTTTATTCAAACGCATGTATCAATACAAAGAGAGAAAGTGGACTTAACTTTCTGGCTTCTGGGAGTCATTAAAGTATTAGCAATATAAACTTAATGGAAAGATTAACTTTGAGTCTGAAATAAGGGGTCCAGGGGGCCTTTCCCCCGGAAAATTTTCGAAATTGTAGTCTTAAAAATTCAATTTTAGGCAATATTTAGCGATGTTAGGGGAGCGTAGTTTCAAAGTTTCTCCTGCTGCAATTTTTCGGAAGTGGAAATCCAAAAACAGAATTTTAAATTATCTCCGAGTATATACTATGAAGAGCGATTCCGGGAGCTCTCCTCTGAAATTTTTAAAAATATATTAGCTCTGAAAACGCAGTTTTAGAAGATCTTTGGTGATTTTAAGTCGAGATAGATTCCGAGGCCATCCACCAGAAAATTTTCAAATTGAAGTCTTAAAAGCTATTTTTGGTAAACACAGGCGGATTTACGGGGGTACGCCGTGGGGTAAATTTTCTCCAAACAACCTTTAAAAAGGAAAACTTTAAAAAATATTTTCCAAATTTTAGCCCAACCCGAATAAACACCAGGGAGAAACCAGCACTGACAGATTCTAGTATATTTTTCTTACTGTCTGACTGTTGATTGAAGTCAACAGTAAAATACTGACCTTACAAAAAGAGCCGTCACATTCATATTTCCTATCTAGAGAAAATTAGCTCTCGTTAAAAAAAAAATGAATGTATAGTGCGAATAAAAGAAATTAAAAACCAAAAAAAAAATGATTGCACGAACTAATAATTTACGAAAATCGCACTCACAGAAACGATACCGTTACGAAATTTGCGATCTTTTACGATCGAGACGAAACTTTACGAAACTTTTTTTTATACAAAAATATAAACTTCACATTTTTTTCTGGTCGTAAATGGTTTATTACATTTCATTTTCCCACTTTTTAAAAGAATTATTTTCAAAAATTGAACGCGGTAAAACTTTTCCTTTTTTTTCGTGGTAAGTAGGGGGTAATCTTAAAAGCGATTTTTTAATTTTTTTTTTTACAATTTTTTTCTTCTAGGAGGAAGAAAAAAATCTTTTTTATGAATTTTAGTTACACTTACTAAAATAGTCGCTGTATTTTACAAATGATTGTAAAATACTCGCTTTTGTCATCAAAATAGTCGCCTTTGCCCTCAAAATAGCAGCTTTAGTCGACATTTGCAGTGCTGTATCCCCCTCCCCGTCCCCTGTATTGCAATGGCGTAGCTACAGTTTCTGTCGCCCGGGGCGGTTCTTCTATTTGCCACCTTTTCATTGAGACGTATCTAATATTTAAAGCATTGAAAATTATCGCTCAAAATAGAAAACTTCATTTAAGGTAGCAAAAGGAAACTAATTTAATCCGTATTCTTCCTACAAAAATGAAGGGGGCGGGGTCAGGCGCCTATCTCGGAGAAATATTCTGAATTTACATCAAAAATTGCAGTTAAAGTAACTTTTGGGGGAATGGGGTTCTCTACAGAATCTTTATCAAAACTGAAGTCAGTTTAAACCTTTGAGGACGATAGAGAATCAGCTTTTATTCCGTAACAAAGTTCAATAATGTTTTCCCTGCATTAATTCAGCACTGGCAAAGAAACAACTTTTACAGAAATATATTTGATACTTATATACAGGAACAGATGTTATATTTCCAGAAATATATTTCATATTACATATTTGAATATTTTCCGAAATTTGAGTTTTAAAAATACAACTTAAGTGTTGAATTACAATTTAAGGACTTACAATTTAAAGACATTAAGAATGAGGAAGATTCAAGGGCTCACGACGGAAATATTACATCTTTGAACACGGAAATGATCGTTCAGTCCAAAACCTTACATTTCAAAGGGTTTTTTTTTCTCCTTTGCCTCCAGTATTAGATTTAAAGTATGATTCCCTTATTTGATTTTTTTTCACACCAAAAGTGCTGAATCGCCGCCCCGGGCGGACCATACCCTCTCCTCCCCTCCCTAGCTACGCCACTGCTTTTTTGTTGCACCCCCAGAATTCACAGCCTAAATCCGCCTATGTTGGTAAAGACTAGGGCACCAGCAGTTACTCGAAAGTTAAGTTCCAAAAACGAAATTTTTGCTGACCTTCAGTGATGTTAGGAAAAGGAATTTTCCGGAGGCTCACCCCGGAAAATTTTCGAAATTGAAGCACTAAAAACGAGATTTAAAACGTTCTTCATTGATGATGCCGAGAGAGAGGAGGGGGACGAGGCACTTTCCCAGAAAATTTTTGAAACTGTTAAGTTAAAAACCCAGTTTTAGACCATCTTTGGAAAAGTTAAAAAAATGGGAGAGGTTCGAGTGCTTTCCTACAGCAAATTTTCGAAACTGAAATTCCATGTTATGGCGGGAGTGGGTTCGGCTGTTCTCTTATGAAATTATTCAAAATTGAAGCCCAAAAATTTAAATTTTACACGATCTTCGATGATATTAGGAGGGGGGAGGTTCTGGGGACCACCGGAATTCTTCCGACGTTGGTTTTTATCAACTTATTTTCTTCTTAAACTGAGGGGCCCGAAACCGTGAGTTTGTACAGCGTACAGAATTATGTTTTGTCAAAAAATGTTTGAAACTCACATTTCGGCGGCATTTGGCCTATAATTTGATAATCTTAATAATGTAGAGCCTTTCAAGCTCCTCAATGGAATTTTACAATTGCATTTTTTTAAATAATTTTTTCCGAAAAAAATATTGTGTCACTTTTATTCCAATTGTTATAAACAGAGTTGCCGAGAGAAAAAAGGGAAAAAAATGACATAGGTCAATGTTTTTCACAGGCCCCCTTCTACACCTTTCACCGTTAGGATATTTTACCCTCTGCACGAGTTCAGTTAAAAGCCGGACCCCTATTCTCCAACTAAGCTGACATAACCTCACGTCGGCCCTTGTTGTAAGCTGCATTTTAGAGCAATTTGAATGGTCATTTATAAATAAAAGCGTCAAAGAAACCAAAAGTATTTTAACTTTTTACGACCGCTAAAGTTTCCCTGCTTTTTTTTTTTAATTTATTCATTTATTTTTTATTACACCACTAAAAATATATTGGCAGCCCAGGGCCCGAACAACTAAAAGTAAGGCTCTAGGTCCACATTAATTTGGAGGCCCCCTTATGCTGTGATTGATTTACATTTTTAAAGCACGAAAGCACTTTTAGAGGTCTCTTTGTATAATCACACAACTATGTATAAATCACTTATGTGCGTTTATGAATCCCCTTTGGGCCCCCTCATAATCGTGATCAAGGAAATTCGTTACTGGAAGAATGATTAAAAATTCCCCTTTAAAAAAGTTTTTTTCCAATTAATAAGTCACATATTTTTTGAAATACATGTATTTTTCATATCGTTGCAATACTATGAATAATTCTTTGAAAAATGTGGAGCCCCTTAAGAACATGGGGCCCCAGTTCTAGGCCTAGTCAGCCTGTGTGGTAATCAGGCCCTGGGCAGCCCCATTTCAGAAATTCCCCCTCCCCCCTCTTGGTAACGTCCTGCCTCCCTCCACCCGCAAGCTTTAATCCATGCGTAAAGAGGAGCTGAGGCTGTATTTTGCGAATTTGCGTTATTCTAAACACATCCGCGCAAAATTTACATTTTGCTGTTAGTAGACAGGCCCGAAATATGCTGTTAGTTGATCGGCCCAAAGCATGACCGGCCCACCGGGCAAATGCCCGGTTGCCCGCCGGCTGTATCCGCCACTGCGTGCAACAGATGACAAAAATGCAAAAAAAAAAAGAGGAAAAGTGAAAAATGTGTAGTTACTGAACTTTACTGCCTACAGCAGTGTAGAGGTCAGTTTTTGTAATTGACAACCCCCCCCCCTCTAAACATTTTTTTATGTAACTTTCCGATTTAGATGGAACTCTTTTTCATTCGGTAGATCTTCTCCACGATAATTGATTTGCACTTTTCCTTTTCTGAGTTCAATCATTTCTGTTACGTTACAAAGATCTAAAAAAAAATCGTGTAGAGTTTACGACAAAGTGTTATCTTTTATTACCTCCTGATTTAGTATACGGTCCAGAATCGGAAAAGTATCAATATTAGAACAAATTGATATTTTTTCGTTTAAATTTATTAAGAAACTACAACAGTCTACACTTGAGATCTCGAAGTTTTATAAATCGTATATTTCTTTATCTCGAAATTTTCATTAGATACCAAAAACTTTAGAAGGCCGTTTGAATTTCCCGTAACTTCAAACTACGAATAATTCTAAGATTTTGGCAGGTCCTTTGGTATTTCTCGTGATTGAGATTTGACATTAAAACGGGACAAAAATCCTGAACATTATCTATTGCACGACAATTGCAAAGTTTCTTCCAAAAAAAATAATAATTGATTTTTCACACAAAAATCAAATCAAACATTTCAAAACACATTTACAGAAATATCATTTTCAAACAAATGTTTGGACTTTTCAAAATTTGCAACATCAAAAAGTAGTGTTATAATGCAAAAAAAAAAAAACTTTTTTTAAAAATTTCGTCTGAAATTAAGTACTTTACCAACTTGATTCAGTTTTATTGAAATAATTAGTAGTTAAATAACATTTTGTCTTACTCTCAATTTTATATTGCACTTGCTCTTTGCAGTTCGTGTGGAGGATATTTATGCAATTGTATTTCGTTAAATTCTTTGTATCAGGGTTAATTTTTGAAACGTTAATGTATAAAAACGGTACTGTCAGAATTTCGAAAGATCACTTGGATTAAAAAATATGAAACAAATTTTAAATTGCAACCTACAATTTTGACTGAGAAGAAAAATAATCAAAAACTGTAACGAATGCAGAGTTCGCAACAAAGTGTCTGGAGTAGGAAAAAAACTGTGAAAAACTTCCTCAAAAGAGTGTTAAATTGTGAAATTAGAATTATTTTTAGAAAATTAAAAAGCATTTTAAAAAGCATTAAAATACAAACTGTCTCACTTTTAGATTTAATGTATATAAGTTTTCATTTTTAATGTTTTTTTTTTCTCTCTCGTTCAAGAAATTTAAATAAATCATGACGATGATTATCTCAAAATTTCGTACACAAATCATACCAAAACAACAAATAAATAAGCGTTACTTAAACACAACTATCATTAAAAATCACAAGTTTGATAGTGATAGATTATTTGAGAACTAATAATCCTATGAAGTGTACAAGACATAAGAAACTGTAAACAAGGCAAGAAGAAGCGAAACACCTAAACTCCACCCACCTTGCACGTGATAGGAAGTCCATCCGTCCTTGATGACGAGGGTCCTCCTGACATCGGCGCGCGTCCGTCGTACGGGCCGCAGAGAAAGAGCGGGCTTCGGCCGGCTGGAATCCATACTCGCGTGAAGAACGGTTGTATGTTTACGAATGGACGGGAAGCCACGTTTTAGGAGGTTGCCGGCGAGGGGGCGCTGAAGTCGCCTTTTTCGTCCTTCTTGTTCCGTGTTTCACCAACTTTTCCTATTGATTAGTTTCGGGTGAATAGGATGAGCAGGCAAGCCTAAGAAATAGAAAAGAAAAAAAAAATCTTATTCATGAAATGTATTAGTACATGATTCAAAATCAACTCCGTCAGAAACAAAAAAAAAGTAAAATACACTAACAGTCAGAATATATTTGAACTGCCTCAAATGCTACATGTGTTCGGTTTATAAGATTCTTAAATGCGTGATTTTAAAAACACTTTAAAATATGTTCTTCGGCTTTGAAGTTCTGTTCAAATCATGAGAAAAATACTTTAAAAAATCTTAGTTTACTTTAGCTAAGGTTAGACAACCACTACTTAACTGAATACACTGAAAAAATAGCAAATACTTTACCATCAAATGTCCCAAAAAGTTGATAAAATTGTAAAAATGCCTCAATCTGTTTAAGTAGTAGTAAAACCTTTTTCGTCATAGAATTAACAGTAGGCATTTTCAAGTACTAAACAAAAAAAGTCCTGCAATTGTGAATGAAGGAAAAAGAAATCTATTTTTTTTGTTTTCCATCAGGTTGGTGCATTTATAAGTTTAAAATGTATTTAATAGCATCTTCAGTGAGGGTTTTCTTTGTTATTAGCAACTACAGAGTTTCAATTTGTCCGTATAGTATTTTAAAAGAATAAATTGGGTATGTTTGCCAAGTGGCAACACGAAACATTTAAGGGTTAAAAAAATAATAGCGTTGAATACTATGCTGTTTAATTATGCAATGTAAAAATAATACAGCCGTATTGTTTTACAATACCAAAATATTAGAGAAATGTTTTTTTTTTTTAATAAACTGTAAGTTTTTATGTTCATATGAGGCAGTGAGAAGCAAAGGGATGTAAATGGTAAAATTAAAAATTTGGAGATAACCAGTACAGATGGTAGGGGAACCTCTCTTCTCTGTCTTGGGGCAAGAGATAGTACTAGTAGCCCTGGTAGGTGCTGTCATGCAGCCTGATTTAGAAAAGAAATTTCAATGAAAGCCTACATAGGACTTTATCTTTAAACGCGCATACTCAAAACTTTCAAAATGTCCACTTACATCCCTTTCCTTCTCACTGCTTCATATATGGCATAACGTATCATGTGGGGAAACAAAATTTTAAGCTGGACAACATAAAAAAGGGAGAAAAAATTATTCGCAAACATTATTCACAACCAAATTTGTGCAATATTTTCAGCTAATTGTAGAAAAAACAATGTTGAAAATACGGAAAAAAGAGAAAAAAAAGAATTTGTAATACATTTTTTTCTTTTTGTTTATTGATGTAACAAGGTTAAAAAAGGCAAAATTGAATTTGGAATATTTTTTTTAACTTATTATTATTTAAAAAGAAAAGAAAATACAAACATGAATTAAGTATAATGTTTTTAGTTTCTTGTACTAAAAACGGAAAACAAAATACAAAAATGGGTTAGTACTTCATTACAGCTTTTATCTTTTTGACGTAACAATGCAAAATTTACAAAAAAAAAAATGAATATTTTTCTGAAGAAAATAATTAAGGTAGTTGAATGAATCATTTTATATCATCAAAGTAATTTATCTTTATTTTTAATGCATGCACAATCAGTGATTTACGTTCCCTGCCAACAAACATTTAGCTTTAACCTACTAAACGCTTCACTACTAATAATGCTAATGACTTAAAATATCGCGGTGAGGCCCACTATTGCCCCTATACAAAATTTAATAAACTATAAATGTAGTGCATTCAGTTGGAAGTTAATTTAGAGATTTTTAATAAATTGAAACAGATTCTTGAATGCGAAAGCATAAAACGAAAAAATTTCAGTTGCGGGGCTAGTCGGCAGAAGGTATTCTTTTATTGAATAAAATGAGCTTATAATATTGAAGGTATATTGAGAAAAATTGAATTAAGTTACAGCTAATAATTAAATTTATCAATTCAACATGCTATTCAATAAGCATAGAATCTGTCGCCGAGTCTCGCGACTACCATTTTCTTAATATTGAAAAACATATCAATCTCCCGGATGGGCTTAAACCACCATCCTTTCTCGGTTAATAGCCGAACGCGCTAGCCGATTGCGCCACGGAGTCTTCGCTACAGATGAATTGTTAAACAATTTTATACAAACAAAGCTATACGCATGCGCATTAAAAGTAACAGGTAGAACGCTTTTGTGTCGGGTTTGTTTTTTCAGTTCACTTCGGCTACACAACGTCCCAGAAGAAGCATAGCTTCAAAAATTAAAAACTTTCGTGAATGTGCAAAAACTGAATAAATAAATCAAAAAAATAAAATCTTCATATTTTGTTTTAATTATTTTTTTTTCTTCTGTAAGATGTTGATATTTCTGAAAACTTGATACTGGTTAATAAAGAGCTCTGACCGTAGCTGGCCTAAATCTGGTGAAGAAAATTGGTACTTTTGCAAGAAATACTTATGTCTTCTTTATCTTTACTAATAATAAAGCTGAAAGTCTCTCTGTCTGTCAGGATCTCTGTGACGCGCATAGCGCCTAGACCGTTTGGCCGATTTTCATGAAATTTGGCACAAAGTTAGTTTGTAGCATGGGGGTGTGCACCTCGAAGCGATTTTTTGAAAATTCGATGTGGTTCTTTTTCTATTCCAATTTTAAGAACAAAACTATCATAAGACGGACGAGTAAATTACGAAATTATCATAACGTGGAACCGTAACATGGGCACAAGACAATTGGCGAGATACGAAATTATTATAACGTGGAACCGTAACATGGGTACAAGCCAATTGGCGAGAAATTTCAACGTACAGTATTTGTAAATATACAGGCGAACCAAAAGACTTTTTGATTTTTCTATTACGGGCGAAGCCGTGCGGGTACCACTAGTCAAGAATAAAAGTGATACTTTTACGAAAAGCAATAAAATGATTCCAGAATGCACGTTCTCAATTTGTTCTAACTGCAGGAAATTGAATTTTTTGGGTATTGGGAAGTAAATTTTTTGGGTTGGATTTTTACTGGAATGTGTGAGTTTAAGCATGCACTTCATACTGCAAAAGTTTCAGGATGCTTCGACGGATACTTTTTTAGAAATTAAAAAAAAAAATCAAAACTGTCAGGATACTTTTGGCTGCACTGTTAAAAATTTTAAAAGTACTGGATTCCACGTTATTAGCAATTTTTACCGAAAACCCTATTTCAATGTAAAATTCTACTGTAGTAAAAATAAAAATAAAGTTAGCTGTGCCGATTAAAAAGAACGAATTCTAAGAAGCAAGGTTCGAACATAAGTTTCCTTTATTCATAGATCCTTGCTCTGATCCCTACTCTGAACGGGACTACAGGAGCATTGAAAAGGGATAAAAGGTGGAAAGATTGAAGCTTTGAAACCTTGAAGCCAGGATCTCAAGTCACGTGGTACATTTTAATGTGAAGTATTGGAAGAAATCGGGTTTTTTCAATCGTTTCACGTAAAAATGTGTATCTCATTCGTTTAGTTGAACCATGTGACTTGGGATCGTTGCCTCAACATTTCCTAAGCCCATAATTGGACTTGCTCAGTCCATTTCCTAATTAAGGCTCCAAGAACAGGAGTGAGAGGGGAAATATATACGTTGCAGCACAAGTCACGTAGTGTACCAATTGGCAGTGTAATCGTTCACTTTTACCTTTCAATTTATTGTGAAAATTTCTGTTTACTGTAAACACTTCATTTTCAGAATGTTTACCTTAGATTATGCTCATACAAGAACGTTGCCCTTCTCATGATGCAAACTTGTATGCATCATTTTAAAGAGAATTTGCTACTGAATTTAGTACAAAAAAAAATCGAATATTTATCGTATTAATAAAATTTAAGCAGCAAACATTGTATTTGAGTTGTTTCCAAAATTTTAAAACTATTTTTTTCTGAAAGAGCATGCTTAAAAACATAGAAGTTAATTATTTTTAAAATTCTTTGACAAAGTTAAATATATTTTAACAAACATTTTAATCGGTGCGCAGATTCAATTTCTTATTTTACGCTTCTGCGCATGACATCACAAATGAGGAAATGCCATTAACTGATGCCATTAGAGAAGGGCGCAATGTTTAATTCACTTCTTTATTCTCGTGCACTGGCAACGCGGTAGAGCACGATATTTAATTTGCTTCTTTATCATCATGTACTGGCATGAAGGTTGACAGAAAACATTAAGCGCACTAATGGAGTAGCGTGCCAAAGTACTGCACTTGTGATGCCATAAAGACCACGCCTTTTTTCCAAAATCGGACATTAAAAAAGTTAAATTGAAAATAAACTGTTGGGAAAATAAAAGTTTTTCCTCTGGCTACATGTTTTTTTTTTTTTTTTTTTGCTTATTCTCTAAACTGCAGGGACTAAAAGTACTAATTTGAAGGAAACAACCCCATTTGACCACATAAGAAGCAATCGTCGTTTAAGAGGCTTTTTCCAACAGTAGACATGCTGTCAGCTGTACTGGCAGTCCAAGAACTCTATTTGAGAAATTAGAAGCTACTTCATAACAATGTTTCTTTTTTAAATTAAAGCACGAATAACTGTTTTTGTATAAAAAATATTGGCATTTTGTTTTTTGATTCAAGTTCGATGTTAAATCCTCTTTAAAATAAAATATACTAGTTTGCGATTTTTAAAAAGCAGATTTTTTTTAAAAAGAAACCACAAATAGGCACCATTGCAGTGTGAGTAGATCTTGTAAAATGAATTCAAACGTCTATTTGTTCCCACAACAATTGAAGAAGTCCACCGCAATCTATCCGTCTTCCTAGAATGTCCATTTGGAACGATTGTTGGTTATGGTCATTTCCCCAAAAGGGAGTCAACGCATCATCACAAATCATCATCAAGCAAAGGAAGTAAGTACAACACCCCTTCGTCAAATAAAGAAGAAAGCCAGACACAATACACAATGATGCGAGATTAAATGCTATTACTCCGTGGAGAAGAATTGACTACTAACTTGAACGTAAACAAAATTCAATAGTTCTGTCGTTAGGAAAATAGCCATATCAAACGAATTTAAAAGCAAAACTATAATTACAATCAGTGCTATAGAAACAAAATTCATTAAAATTGTCATCAACAAAATTATCCTATTAAACGAATTTAAAAGCAAACTCGTAGCTACAATGAGTAATGTAGTAACAAAATTCATTAGTTTACTCATTAGTAAAACCATCATATCAAATGAATTTAAATGCAAAATTATAACTACAATCGGTGCTGTAGAAACAAAATTCATTAAATTGATCATTAGCAGAATCATCCTATCTCACGAAATAAAAAGCAAAATCATAATTATATACAATCAGTGCTGTAGTAACAAAATTCATTAGATTTTTATTAGCAGAATCATCCTATCAAACGAATTTAAAAGCAAAATCATAATTACAATCAGTGCTGTGGTAGGAAAATTCATTAGTTTTGTCGTTATCAAAAACATTATATGAAACAAATTTCAAAGCTGTAATTATAATCAGTGCCGTAGTCTTAAAAACAACAGAAGATATATTTTTTAAAAAATAAGAGTGTATACTCTGAAACTTTAGAATAAAGATTATGGGAAACTGCAGAAAATGATATCTATGGTAAAACGTCAAAAATTAAAACTAATTCTGACCATGGGTAGTTCGTATTTTCAAGTTGTTTGGATTTTTGAAAATAGTCAAGAAATACCGTTTTGAAAAATAGCATGCAACTTAATCAAAGTGGTTACGCAAGATTTATGTATACATAATATACAATACAATACATAACTTTACAATAGGAAAACAGTTTTTAATAAATATTAAATCTCGTTGCTTACTGAACATAAAGGAAAAACACGACTAATTAAATTGAATGAACTTCCTGTGTCCTTTGTATTTGTTCAATTAATCTTAATTTTAATTTATTGATTTAAACTTATATTTTGTACAGTACCTATGTTTTTCCGTTTGATATTTTTATCATAATTCTTTCTTCAAACCCCCTCAACGAAACACAATATGTACGTTACACGTGAAAATAAAGATTAAATAAGACGACATATTATATAGGAGATCTATTCTTTATAGCGTTATGAGCGTCGAATTTTTTTACCTTTCAAGATGGAACAACTTGATACATCACGAGAGACACGTGTTTGACCTTTCTCATCGATTACTTGATTTTCAACCTCAAACTGTTTTCCAAGTAACAGTAACGTATTGAATGATTGAACTATTTTATGATAAGCTGAGAGAAGGAAATTGTTACATGTGATTCCTTAATTTAAGTCTCAATTTAAATACTCTAGACTAAATCATAATCGGAGATTTCATAATCTGATATATTAATTTACGCTTTGATAAATTTCGACAATGACTCAGTGTGCGGTTATGGATGCTATGGTTAAAATCATAGTTCAACGATTTCGACTTAAACTAGAATCATAAAATATTATCTCAAATATAACGAATTTCATGCCATAAATCGTATATCTATGATCCCCATAGTTAAACTAGAGTCTTTTTTTACATTCTAAAATAGTAGCTCAACACGATGACGAGTTCTATTAATTAAATTATTTTTCTACGATTTGTGTATTTAAACTAGACTTATTTTTACTTTCTAAAAACTAATTCAACGGTAATGAGTTTTTTGAACTAAATCGTATCTCTGTGATTACTATGCTTTTACTAGACTATTTTTTACATTCTAAATTGATTGCTCAACGATTACGAGTTCCATGAATTAACTTGAGTCTCTTCGATTTACATGCTGAAAATACAGTCTTTTTTTTACATTCTAAAATAATAGCTCTACAATTACGAGTCCCTTGAATAAAAACCCGATCTAAATTATACTAAACTCATTTTTACATTTAAATATAATAGTTCAACAGTTACCAGTTCCATAAATTAAATCGTAACTGTATGATCACCATTCGCAAACTATAGTCCTCCCCCCCCCCATTCTAAAAAAAAAACTCAATAAATACGGAATTGAATCGTATATGATCAAAAACCTTTTTATCCAAATATAATGGCTCTATGATTACGTGTTCCATTACTAAATCGTATCTCTCCGATTTCCATGCTTAAACTACAGTAATTTTCTACACTCTGAAATTCGTCACTTTTTGAATTAAAAGTATTTTGCTGCTCCAGATTAATCTCAAATTTTATGAGCTAAAATCTGCTGATATAAACAATAGATATTTTCTTTCCTGACAATAGTTATTAGAATACCAAAGATTCTTAAGATAGTTAATCCATTGAAAATGGAACAATGGCAATTAAAAGTCGGAAGTATTTTAGCTCAAGAGTGGCCAACTCCCAAAACTGCAGTCGAAGACCGGTTTAATGGTTTTTTCTATCTTTCTTAATTTAATGAAAAAAAGCCACACTAATCGAAAACAATTGAAAGAATGTAACATCTATTAGCCGAGTACAATATCTAAAATTCGGTGATGGAAAAAACTCACAATAAATTTACTTTTATTAAAAGTTTAATTTGCAGAAGTACGAAAAGTCATCTGTTAGTAAATGGGGTCAAAACGAGCTGATGTGTGCATCACATGACTTCCTTTTTACTCTGATTTAATGTTAGTTACCCATTACTGGCAATTTTAATGTGATTCATTAGTTTACTCTCTAAAGATCACCAACAGTGGCCAAATTGAAACAGATTTTTTTAAAAAAAATGCCAAATTTGTCACCAAGTTGTCGACAAAACTTGGCGACCAAAAGACTGGCGATATATCGCCAAGTGTCCGCCAAATGATAACACCATTTGAGTTCACATCGAAATTAACAATGATTTCTCCCAAAAAGGGGCAAAAGATCCCTTTAGAAACACCCGAATGTAATCAAAAGAGGAGGTGCACAACTAGACGCCACTAGGAGTCTACGTACCAAATTTCAACTTTCTAGGACTTACCGTTCTTGAGTTATGCGACATACATACGCACATACATACATACATACAGTCGTCACGAGAAAACTCGTTATAGTTAACTCGGGAATCGTTAAAATGGATATTTCGCGTGTCTGTACGTTCTTAGACACTTATCTACGTCTGGTCGAGTCGAAAAAAAAAAACTCAGTATTCATTCGGGATGAGTAAAATGGAAATTAAGGTCGATTTTTGAGTGAAATTTTTTTCGCGAATGCAATATTTCCTTTTTTGTAAAAGGAAGCAAAAAAGTAGTTTCCGAGAAGGTGAGATTAGTTTTCAAAAAATGGAAATAGTGATATTTTTCCTCAAAACAGATGACCATAAAATTTAGTTTTTTCAAAATATATTGAACGGCTCGGGACAAGAAAGTGATATGCCACATGATGTGAAATTTTCAGTAGGACATCGTCAAATTTATGAAAAATATTTTTAGAATTTTTCAAAGGCATTATACATTCTATATTCTGCAATACTAAAACCAGATATGTTTTTCTCCAAATAACATAATACAATGTCACGTTTATTTCAGTTTTAGCTATGAGAATCAAAAATTTTGATCGAAGAGTCACTCCTTGTACCTTGTGACATTTCTGCCCCGAGCCCTTCAATTGATAAAGATATTGTATTGTTTCGAAATGATTCTGTTAACAAAACATCGCTCTTTAAAATAATATCAAAATTTGAACCATAGAAGTGAAGAATTTAAAAAAGTCATTAGCTTCTGCTCAGAAAAAGCTCCAGAAATATTTGATAGATAAACCAATTTTGATGAAAATGTATTGACAATCTTTCACAATTTCTGTGAGCCATTGATTTAGCTTCCAGAAAAGAACTTGCAACAATTGAACTCGATACATCTTAATCAACTACCAAAGTAAGAGTAAACCAAAATTACAGTTTAAGAGAAACCGCAACGAAGTTCTTTATTAGACGTTGCCGGGGAACACATCACTTTACATTAGCGGTTCTGGGAACGTGATCCAATACGAAGGAAAATGGCGCTCAAGAACCTATTTGCTGCAGAAAATAGAATTTTAAGTTGTAATAAGAGCTGTATTTTCTATCCTATTTAAGTAAGTATTATGTAAAAATAAGGTAACATTATGCAAAATTATTGCATTGAAACTTTTTGAAATAATAAGAATAATCCCTCATGTAACTCATTCAGATACATCGCGGTTTTCTATTGTCTCCAGAAAATTTTGAAATTGCTTGAAATTCGAGACGAGTGAAGTACAAGTACTGTTCAAAAAAGGATTCTATTTTTAACCAATTAACAAAACTAAATTCCGTGTGAACTTAGGATTCTAATTTCACCAAATAGAATTATTATTATTTTTTTACGTTGAAAGAACAGTTGGCAAGCTAATTTTCTGTTGCTGTTCTGTTTTTACAACGTCGCCCTAATATAATAAGCTACTTTTTTTATGGATTGCACATATCATCTTTAGTCCTCTAAATTAATCGTTGTTTTATCGACCTCGTTTATATCGCATTTATGAATACATCGATATATCGTGGGGGGGGGGTTAGGGGGGCGGGAGCCAAGTGCGATACAACGCGGGGTTGCTGCGTGTACTCGAAACCACCTTACTCTGGTGGTAATAATAATAGTTTTCTACTTTTATTTTACAAAAGAAGTTGGTAATACTGCTCACAGCCAATAGTACAGTGCAGTTACTCTAAGTTACAACTTGGAAATTACTATTGAATGCTGGTTTGAAAACGTTGAAATCTTTCTCCCTACATTGTAATATTTTGTACCGTATAACGAACTGCAGAAATTTTGTGATGATGTGAAATAAAAAGGGCGAGTTTACGAACATTTAGAAATTGTATATTTCTTTCTCGAGATTGTACTATTTTTACTGAAGTAACTTACTACACTAGACTTCATACTTTCGACCATGTTCAAAAATACACAAACGGTCTGGATAACTTTGAAACAGGTAAATTAATTTAAAATAAGTTATTTCAGGCGGTTGATAATGATCATCTCTAAGTTTTTAATAACTATACAATAATACATTAAGAGTTTCCCTAATGGTTTTATGCCAATGGATGCCATAGCACTTTTAAAATATGAGCGGAGTAGTTAAAAATGGCGTAATTGGGGATCATTTTTATCCTGAAGGTCTTCATTTACCAAATTTAATTCAGAAACAAATACTGTCGTGGGAAGGTAAAAAGCAGTATCTGCAGAAATGGGTTTTTGAGATATTTGAAAAGAAACGCATTTTTTTGTTCCATACGAACAGTAGGGAAATGTTAGAATTTTTTCGTGCTTTATTTTCAGCAGAAACCAAATAAAAAAATGGCAACCTTTCATTTTAACTTGTCATTTGCTGATTGAAGTTAGATTATGTTTGACATTATTACGAAGAATAACGTACAAAACTGAAATAACCGATACTTTTTTTTTTTAAAGAATAAGTTGAATTAAAAGAAAAAAAAACATTACCTCTAATAAATTTTGTTGTGTGATTCCATATTATTAAAATGATCAAGTAGCGGTAGTCTGCTATCAGTTAGTGAAAAAGAAAAAATATTTTAATTTTATTTATTTGTTTATTTTTGAACTCTTTATAGCAATTCTATTTTCCTCCTTTTTTTTATTTTTCCTCCACACGTTTGTGAAAATGGACTCTTCTGAAGCGAGGCGTAGCCAAGTGCCGGTTCCTGCAAAACGGACTATATCGTTTCAGGGGAAAACTTACAACTACCCATATATAAATGATATTGCATGCTTTCCATCTAAATGTTTTTTAGATTCGTAAATTCGAAAAACAACAAATAGTCTTAATTTTAATCCTATTCTCAGTTTTCTAGAGATTGTTTTATTTTTTGATTATTGTGCATTGTCGTTAGAAAGCATTTGTTATGAGGATATGTCGTAAAGACGCTTCATATTTCTGGGTGCAATCGGTATTCTATGAGAATACCAGACATTTGGAAGCCATATCTATTCTTACCAAGTGTTGCAATCAAAGAGAACTCCAATCACAGCTATCGACACCGCCTTTTCATTCTCGACAGAAGATAGAATAGGTGCTTGCATTGTATTTATCTTACTGCTTATTGCTTATTTTTACAGCATTGAATACACATGAAATGGGCAGGTGACATACAGTTTTTTTCGAGTACTGGTCGATCCTAGAAAAATGCTCTAATGTTTTTTTTTTTTTTTTTTTTAAGTAGGAGAATGTGGGGCAAAGTAAAAACGTTAAGATAACTTGCTTTTTTCAAAACGAACAAATTGGAAATTCATTCTGGACATTATGGTACGTAAAGAAAGAACAATATATTTTATAATAAAATTTGCATTGGAAAATGATTTCTAGTTTTGGCAGTCAATTTGCACCTGCAAAAAGAAAAAAAAATAGAAAATTTTCACTTATTATTTTTTTTAGGGAAAAGTGATAAATAAAATATGTTCCTAATGAAAGATTTTCTATTCGATTATTAAAGTTATTTTTGATCAAATAAATAAGTAAATAAAAGAAGGAATAAATGAAAAGGAAATGAAACAATAAACGAATAAATATATGAGTGAATACATGCAAAAAAACAAATGAGTGAATAAAATAGTGAAGGAATGATAAAATAAGTGAACATATGAATGAATTAGGGAATTATCAAATGAAGGGATGTAGGGGAGGGTAACTCAAAGCGGGTTGGTTTACGAAGAACTATCGGAAATTGTATTTTTTTGGATTTTTATCAGAAATATATCAGTTGTATTACCGAGAAGGGTTTTTCGAACTTTAAAATAAAAAGTAAGTTTTCTATTGTTTTAAATCCACTTTTTATTTATTATCAAACTTTACAAACATTTGAAAACCCGGTTTGCCCTACCAGGGAGCCCAAAGCGGGTAAGCGCTAACTAATTGTGATTTGGTACATTTGCCAACCAAATATGAAGTTATAAATGATAAATATAGTTGACTAGATACCTGACATTATATAAAATATATAAAACAGTTGTACTTATCAAATTTAAAGTCAGCACAGTTATTTATAAAGCATAAAGAAATAACTGATTAAATTAATAGACTAATTAATTGCCATCCTAAAAAATAATTTTTTAACCTGGAGATAGTAAATCTAAGTCAGCACACGAGTCTAGAAATAATAAACATATATATTTGATTAAATCCTATACCGTCTTTGCCCGACTCACTTTCTCCAAAGGCACGTTTTTTATTTCAATAATTTTAACCTTAAACTAAAAAAGAAAACAAACGGAACGACTGTCGTAGTTTGCAGGTGGATGGAGTCAGAATAATGTAATATTATTGACAATCAAAAAAAAATCGATTAATCACAAGTTACAAAACTTCTTTTTTCTTTTTAGAAATGTCTCATTTTTTTATTTTAAGCCTGGTTGCACTTGACTTACTGTATAAAGCATCCAAAATACATATAAGCATAACATTAAACAAATAAGTACTGTACTAAGTGTTAGTAGGTCTCTATTTATATGAAAAATGTTAACTACGTGAACTTTATCATTGTATGATGCCAAAAATATTTTTTGACTTACGACGAAATATTACAATATGAGTATCAATTTTTGAAAATTGCCAGTATTATCATATTAGTTGAATTTCAGAGGTAATTTATACTTGATTGAAATCGACTACATGTGTTGCAACATAGTTAAAATATTACCAGATAGGTGACGCTAAAAACAGAGTAAGTATTTCACCATTTAACTTTGCCCCACATTCCCCTACATCAGAAAAATTTCCAGTACTAAATGATATTTTTGTTGCAGCTGCTAAAAGTATATTTTGTTCTTTTTTTAGTGTTTCATTGAACATATTTTTTTAATGCGCATTCTATTTGAAATGAGGAAAGTATGTAAAATAATTATATTTTTACATTTAAAGATGCTAACATTGAGTTAAAAGAAAGTAGGATTGCGTTACTTTGTGCCTTTTATTTTAAAAATCCCATTAGCAATTCCTAGAAAACTACTATTTCAATTTTTCAAAATCTTTCGTTTGCTGAACTTTTCATACAGCTAATCTTTGAGTAAAAAACTATATTATCACGAACAATATTCCTTTGGTAAGGTAACCCAGTTCATACATCTTAAGAAAAAAATGTCTTGGAGGAAACTATGTCGTTTGTTGTTGTTGATTCCCTTGGTCTAAACCCCTAGACCAAGCCAAAGAGAAACTATGTACACTTTAGTATACATCATGGGTTGCAACCGGGAACCAATATGATAAAACTACTGCGACTCACTTCAAAGCAACTAAATCCAGTCGTTAAACTCATAATCCAAAAATCGAATAATCCGTGCCAAACAAAAGGCTTTTTATCTTCATATATATAATAGCCAATTCACTGATCGAGTAACGCTCTGGACGTCACCAACAATGAAACTCGCGCCATAGCATGAGCATTTGATACTACCTTTTGGTAATGTTTGACATGCAGGGGAATGCTTTATTTCGACAAGGCTGAACTGGATCCGGTAACTCAACTCTTTTACAGGTAAGATTGTGTCCTTTCAGGGGAATGAAGGAACGAAAAAGTGGCCAACAATGAACGCTATCTGCTGGAATTTAGGGTTTATCCACTGGAGTTGGGGTTTAAATTTTAAACATCAAAATATCACTAAGCAGGCATTTGCTTCATTGAAATGTGGAAGCAATTTTCACCCGTCATACTTTGACGGGCGATTTTCTAGAATGATAACAATTTCGATTTTGATTGTTCACTTTGTTAAATCAAATCAACAAACAGGCACCAAGTCACTGCGTAATCTGGCTTACGCATCGGTTTCTTTGCCCCCACCCCCTATCGGTTAAAAATTAGTATCCATAAAAGTTGGCTTGGAATTTCCTCGGCAGCGATCAACACTGACCTTCCTTCTTCCTATTTCACAAGTTATTCCTAAGGCTTCTTGTTTTCATTTATAAGTGGAAATGGCTTGTGTACGATTCTAGTATCTGAACATGTGTTCGATTTACTTCCGAAAACAGACTTCGTAATCAAATCGTGGAGGCTGATTGCTGGCAAAGCACTTAAACTTCAACGGCTTCAGTAGTGGGCACTTTGAAACCGAAAATCAATTGTAGTAAGAATTTGTAAAGGAAACCTTTTGAAAGAGAGCTCTTTGAAAAAAGGTTCTGTGATGTAACATCACATGATGTCGTTTCTATTCACTGTTGGAATAATTAAAAACAATTGTTTATTTCATTTTATTTTATATTTACTTATTTACTTGCTTTTTTTCTATTTATTTATTTATTAAGCAATTACGAACACCTTACTATTCTTATCTGACCAAAGTTGATGTAGCTAGGACTTTTCAGATTTTCATGACGACGCTAATAAGCTAATTCGTTTTTTAAATAGTTATTAAGAGGACAAAATTTCGTTGCCATGGTTACAAACAGCTTGTGTTCATCCAAGGCTTAACTTAAACATATTTCATTCTTAAAAAGAATACTGGGTGTAAAATAACATCTTTTTAGGAAAAACATCAACTCAGATAAACTTAAAAAGTAAAACTTCATCGAAGTCCAAAATTTCAAGATTAGTAATTCCCATCATTTGAGATTGATAAGAAATAAAAATACATAACGTTATGTGTTGTAAAAAATCTTAATATGATAAGTTTACTGGAAGAAATCTGCCATAAAATCTTTATTACCGCATTCTAATCTTTTTTTTTTTTTTTTTGGCCTCTCGCATAACCTTCTAGAAAATCACCTGCCATAATATTGCGGGTTCAAAATTTCTTGACTACTTCCATTAATTCCTTATTGTAGAAACAAGAAACTCAACGAGAATTATCCGATCACAATTCGTGATTGCAAAAAAACATTGATCAAATTCAAGACGTAAAAATTCAAATGAATGCTGATGCTAGAGGCTAGTTACTTATTTCCAACTTATTTATTCACTTGTTTTCTATTTATTTATTTTTTTTTGTATTATTTATTTATTATCTATGTCATCATTTACCAGCTTACTGGTTTACTTTGATTTATTTATTTATTTACTAATCTAGTGAATGAAAACTATTAAATTTTTTATCTTAACAAAAAAAACATTAATCTGATGAAAATGACACTTTTTTTATCAGGTTTTTGTTCCTGTTCTGTTCGTAATTTAGGGCTCTCGGTGAAGATTGCTTGTTTTTAAGACCTTCACACATGCATCACAGAAAGAGCTAGGTGCAGTAGGGGCTAATCTTCCCCCTGATGACGTATTAGTCCTTGATTCGTGTTATTTCTCTGGTATTTGGTTTCCCCCTCTTCATACTTCGAAATCTCATTTATTTGGCTTTTTTTTTTTTTTTTTTTTTTGATATTTTTGTCCTATTTCAGTTTTTGACAACGCAGATTTTTCCTGAACATATCTTTATTTATATATATATATATATGTGTGTGTGTGTGTGTGTGTTTAAAAATGCTTAAATATTAATAAATAAACCTAAGGATATAAAAGTGACATGCACTAAGTTTTTTCGTTTTATATTATTGCATATATTTTTACGTACATTTTGACGAGACAAATGATGTATTACGAAATAATAATAGTGCACAGCACATTTTGTTCTCAGATAATGCCAACTACTTTGTTATCGCTGACTAGGTGATTTACTGCACTTTTGTAACTATATTGAAGGGTGCAATATCACGCAAACTCATAAACGGGAATCATTAGGCTCCGGTCAATTTTTCGCGATTATGTACTTCCTTAATAATGAATAATTTATAGGTTTGAAAAATTGACTTTTGTTAGATTTCGTGAGTAATCAATAGCGCTCTAATATGAAAACATGAATTTTGATCAGGAAGGGACATTATTGATGTCCTTCGGTGTGCTATGTTTAATATAGTCTAACGATCTGTTTTTCTTCTTCAAAATGGTTGTGATTCAAGAACTTTAATACGGAGTGACAATAAATAACTTCGACACACATAATACACCATAACTTTAATGCTCTTGATAGTATTACGATAAAACTTCAAAATAAATATGAATACATTATTTCGTCTGTTATATTTACAAATTTTTAAAGTGGCTACCTTTAAGATTAATACAAAGCTTTAAACGTGTCACAAAGTTTTCGGCTCTGGGCCGCTACTCAATTAGTGATATTTTATCCTATGTCTTGCATAAGGATTTCTTTTCAGATGCCAAAATTTTATGAGGTTTAGCACACACCCTTGTCTACACGATGGATCAAACAGAAAATCCACTGGGTTCAAATCTGGGGAATACGGTGGCCATTCTTGGGCTCCTATGTCCGGAAATGTGTCTTGCACCAGTCTTGAGTGCCTTTGGCTCTGTGTGCAGACACTTGTGTGCAGGAGTGAAATCCTGTTGGAAGGTTTATCTTTTGTTTCCAGAGAACTTTTGCGACCAAGGTAAAACAACATCTTAAAAAATGCGTTTGCGATATGTTTCTTGACTAGTTTTATCCCCTGATTAAACGAGCTGATGTGTGCATCACATGACTTCCTTTTACTCCAATTTAATGTCATTTCTCCATCATTGATAATTTTAATGTGATTCAATTGTTTACTCTCTAGATATCCCCAACAGTGGCCAAATTAAAACCAAATTTTAAAAAATATTCCGCCAAATTTGTCGCCAAGTTGGCAACAATACTTGGCGACCAAAAGACGTGATATATTGCCAAGTTCCGACATTTTATAACACCACTTGAGTTTACATCGAACTTAACAATGATTTCCCCCCAAAAAGGGGCAAAAGACAGCTTCAGGAACATCCGAATGCAAACAAAAGGGAAGCTGCACAACTAAGCTCCACTAGGAGTCTACGTACCAAATTTCAACTTTCTAGGACATACTGTTTTTGAGTTATGCGAGATACATACGCACATACATACGTACATACGGACGTCACGAGAAAATTCGTTGTATTAACTCGGGGGTCGTCAAAATGGATATTTCGTGTGTCTGTAGGTTTCTTAGGCATATATCCACGTGTGGTCGGGTCGAAAATAAAACTCAACATTCATTCGGGGTTTAGAAAAATGGAAAATAAAGCCAATTTTTGAGTGAAAATTTTTTCGCGAATACAATACTTCCTTTTTTGTAAAAGGAAGTAAAAAACGAGTGATATTTTCCCGATTGCACATATGCCACCCCAAACGATTAGATTGGGGTTGTTGATGCAGTTCAACAGTGCAGGAAGCTCCTGGAGACAAGGTTGTGTGCTAAACTTCCTAAAATTTTGGCATCTCTAAAGAAACCCTTACGCAGGGAATGGGATAAAATATCACTAAGTGAGTTGGGACCTAGATCCGAAAATTTTGTGACACGTTTAAAGCTCTGTATTAATCCTAAAGGTAGCCACTTTAAAAATTTGTAAATACAGTCAACCCTGGATAACCAGCTGAAAAGTTCAACTTATTAGTAGTTCGAGTTATGGAAGTTTTTACAAATCTCAAAAGCTTGGAACCTGATGAAAACTTCTAGATAAAGGAATATCCGAGTTATAAACTTCGAGTTATCGAGATTCGACTGTATATTAGACGAAATAATGTATTTATATTTATTTTGAAGTTTGGTCGTATTATTTTCATTAGCATTAAAGTTAGAATGTTTTATGTGTGTTCAAGGTTTTTTTTTCACCCTGTACTTTTTATATGGAGCAAATACAGCTTTTAGAGTCTACTGAAAATGATTTCTGAACACCTATACTGCGCTTCATGGTTCTCCGTACTTACTACTACACATGATGGAAGTGGTTGAATGGGGCTTTGAAGGCAGCTCTTTTTTTTATCCAAACCAGGAGTTAGCGGCTTCTGACCCATGAGAATGAATTACTAGCGTTTTAATGCACAAAACTGCAAATTACTGCAGACACGTGTTTCGGGGTTACAAGGATCCCCTTTTTCAATGCAAGGAAGTGCGAGTTTTTGGATGAAAAGTCATCCGAGGAAAGCAGCACGGTAGGACAGAAGACAGTATAAATAGCAAAAAGTACCATTTTGTATTGTTTGTTTTCTTCATTTCCTTTTTTTGATATTTATAGTCTCTTCTGTTCCACTGTGTTACTTTCCTCGGATGACTTTTCATCCAAAAGCTCTCACTTCTTTGCATTGAAAAAGAGGCTCCTTGTAACCCCCAAAATTCATGTCTGCAGTAATTTGCAATTTCTATGCATTGCAATGTTGGTAATTCATTCATTCATTTAGCCGCCAGAGGTATTTATTTGGATTTGGAACTTGAAGTACATTGAGACCGCGAAAGAATAACGCACACCAGTCACCGTCAGCAAGCGAGGTGGATACTGAATCGGCAACAATCGAACTCGCAACCCTTCATGTAAAAGCTGCTAAACTCCCCTTCATCTGAATCAAAAAACAAAGCTGCCGTCAAAGCTCAATCCAGCCTGTTAAATCAAGTGCAGTAGCAAGTACGGAGGACCCTGAAGTGTAGTGTAGGTTTTTAGAAATCATTTTCACTGGGCTTATAATAAAAGATATTTCTTCCATACAAATATAAAAAATATCAAAGTTCTTACGAATTATTGCCAAAAATAAGAGTCGTCAAAAAGAGATCGTTCTAAAAACTAACTCATGTAGTTTTGATTGAAACTTGTTTGCTGTTGACAGTGAAGAAAATCAAGCGATCTTTGCAATATGAAAATACTGTGCATCGTCTTCTTAAGATTAATTATTATGAAAAATGTTATCAGTTTCTTACTCAAATAGATGCTTAACGAATCGTAATTCTTTTTCCGGGATGGAGTTGTTTTGTTCAAAATATTAAAATTTATTAATTGCGTCAAACATTTTTGTTATGAAAAACAATTGCATGTTCTGTCTGTAAACGTATCTTTTTTTTTTCCTGTAAAAGTATTAGTTATCATACTGTGGGTATTACCAGAGCAAAAAAAAAAAAAAAGAAATAAAGAGCTGGAAGCTGATTTGTACATCAGAATATGTACAAAATTTTTATCAAAAATTTTGAACAATGAGGTATATTTAAAATTTTGTTTAAGAAAAATGTCAATGTCATAACAAAATATCGCCCACAGTACTCGTTTTTAAGTAATAAAACCAAAAGTATGTTAGTTTGTCTAATGTAAAGATAAAATAACCCTGAAATTTTAATTAAATTTAGTATAAAATTAACTTGTAGTATTATTTATTGCTCTTCGAATCAATGATATGACATCAAAGATCGATGGGTGGGGGGGGGGGGGGGTTGACCCTCTTCACTTTTTATCTGAAACTGAAGACCAGATTTATTTAATCCTTGTGCTTCGGAGTTGTTTAAACGAAAGTCGGTACTTATAAATAAAATGTTTTTTTTTCTTAACTATTGAAAGGTTTTTGTAAAACCAACAGCAGTTTCAAAGTACACAAAGTTCTTTAGTCATGCACAATAAACATGTCAGCGTTGAGAAATTTACTTAATATTTATTGATGAGTAGTTGCATTGACTAAAGGGAAAACAATATCCTAAGATTTCGGTTATCAAATAAAGGCACCAGACGTCCCAGAAAACTGAGAATGATCTAATAAATTAAAGAACTTCAGTAGAATCAACTTGAAATCAAAAGCAGCGAATCTTACCACGAAAGAAAAAATATTAATAAACAGAAATAAAACTTCATAAATGTATAGAAAAGTAATTAATAATTGATCTTAAATGTGAAATAGAAGAATTTTAATGCATACATTTATCAGACCATTTTCATTTTTTTCTCACCGGCGTTTTAATTATTAATTCGTCACTCGCATTTAAGTAGCAAATAAATTGAAATTTCAAGCAGTTGACGTTTCCCAATGTTCAAAATTGTTCCTTTTGATCGTGTTTCAAGATTTAAAAATAATAACTAATACAACACGGAGGAAACGTTTCTTTCAGAAAATAGGTAATAAATCATGTTTAAAGTGACAAGTTAATGATAATGTTTGAAAGAGAATGAAAGAAATTGCAATTTAGTATGTCCGCTCAGTTATTGTCATTCTTTGAAATATAGTTGTGTCAGATTTCTTATGAAATTTAAAATATGGTACTGCAACAAAAGAACTTGAAATGAAAAATAAAGTAGAAAGATATATTAAAAACAAGGCATGAAAAATCTCGAACATATATATATATATATATATATATATATATATATATATATATATATATATATATATATATATATTAGGGTGGTCCCTATTTATATGGGAAATTTTTTTTTAGGAATTCAACAAGTGACGCCCCCTAGTTTTGTGACACTATAATAAAAAGTAACGTGTGCAAAATTTGAACTCGATCGGACAATAATAAAACGTTCCCTCTAGGCCGTTGAACTTTGATAATTTTATCACAAATCTTCGAGTTTATACTTCAGACCCAGTACATCGTTTCTCCTAGGCTTGCAAAATATTTTTACAGTGAGGTAGCACTAAAATTAATCTTTTTAATTACTTTACATCATCTAAAGATTTTACGTTGAATAAAAATGAAATAATGCTTTAGAAACGTTTCTTAATCGTACGCTTTTCTCAATGTATTTCGATAGTGTGTATTTTTTTCCGATAATCTTAGACGGTCTGTAAAATCTATTGCTTTTGTGACTCATATTTGGTAAATTAGTTGCGGAATTCTTCGATTAATATTGTGCTCCTCTTTCAATTGTATTATTCACAATTTTCAGTATTTTAACAATCTCTCTTCCCTTTAAATAGCTTTCTTCATTTTGCCGTGAATCAGGATCAAGTAGGAAAAAATCTTTTAGTATTTGTAACTTATCAAACAGTTTTATTGCCTCGTAATTGATTCTATAAAGAGGTAGATCTCTACTAAAAAAGTATTCCAAATCATCTACTGTTATCTGAAATTTGTTAAACAGTCATCAGACACGTCTTCCTTATCACAAGCATTTTTTAGACTATTCATTTCCTATCTTCAAAGTTAATTCCTTCATCTATTACCGACAAAGCTACTAGTTTATCCCCTAAATACCGTAAGTGATTTATGAATTTTCCAATCATTGCTTCTGCTGCATATTTGTCATCATTTCGTACGCTGCTAGTTTTTCAGACATATTATATTATTCAAAGGAGCCACGATTGGGTTGCTGCGAAAAACCATATCTTCATAGAGCATTTAATTGGAAAACAGTTTTGTAAAACAGCATTGAAGGACTTTCTTTTCATGTAAGGTCAATTTAAATTGTTTCCTAAAAATAAAAAGTTTCCAACAAAAATTCCTTTTGCCACCCATGTGGCTCAGGGATAAGCCTCTAAGTTGCCGAAAACATATCCTTGTAGGAGGAAATTTACCAGGAAATATTATTACAAGTTACGAGAATTCTCTGTAATCTTTCTCAATTCCGCTTTTTACGAACAATAATATGTCATCAACTTCGTCGTTTAGAATTTATATGATCTAGATAGAATTAAATATAGTATCTAGAACTAAGAAAGGCAAGAACTTCTTTAAGGACACACCTCTGCAGTACGATTTCAAGTGCATGATGATGGCAATCCAAATGTACCGTTCAGTGTATCACCGTTCAGTTTTTGTTCTAAAAAACTGCATGCACAATTTATACGGTTGGTATTGCAAGTCGTAGTATCAAACACTACAGCCTACAGCAGTTAGCAATAAAGAACTATCATCTAAGATATCATGTACAACTGAAGAAATACCTAAGGAATTCCGAGTAGCTGTTCAATATTAGGACCTGAAGCTATCACGGTAATCCTGTCGGCGTTCTTTTTCCAGTTACATCTGGATGTAGCTTTGTATCCAAGTGAATAACTACAAAAAGCTAAATTTAAATTCATGAAATTTAATTTTAACCTCTCGAAGATTTTCTCTTGCTCTCTTAAGGAATGTACGATTGATCACTAGGTCATTTGGATTTAAATTCACTGCATTTACATAGGCTCTAAATAAATGAACAACATCTTTATTCCTAATATGGCATTTATCTAACAGTGATGAAAGGCGAGAATGATATGGGAAGATGTTACGAGGTGCCATCGCATACGATACATAGTTCCCCTTAAGAGTCTTTTTTTTTTTTAAGCTGGACATATTTGATAGTTGATGTCTTCAATTTTCGTAAAAATTTCAGGATGTGTTAGTGGTACTATGATAAGAAAAAGTGAAGTTTCTTTTTTTTAAAAACTGATTTGTTTGTCCTTGAGTAGGGGTCAAAGTAGGAGTCGTGGAAAAAAATGAGCTAAATATATGATTGCTTTGCTTCAAAAGCGATGAGTGAACCAAGCCAATTCTTTTAAATGTGGATACTAGAGGTGGGCAATGTCGTTCTTTTTGATGATCCGTTCATCAGAGCATCGTTCATTCTTTTTATCCGTTCATCTCAGCTCGTTCATTTGAACGACTTCGTTCATTTCAAAAAGTTGCAGACGATCATTTTGCACGACATACTCACTTCCTTTCGCAATGCTTCATTAGATCACATATATACTTCGAAGGAAAAATAACTACAATTATCTAAAAGTAAGAAAATATGCCTATGAAAAATGAATATAACAAACTTGATTCAGGTTGGATGAGTGAAGTAATTATATTTCATTTTGTAAGATATTCTCAGTTTATGAATGGTAAGATATGTTTTCCATTCCAAAAATCGCAAGTTCCATTTCAAAATTTCACACAATTAAGTTATTAAATTTTACTATACAAAAAAGGAAATAAACTGCTTGTGACGTCAGAAAATTTACAAAAACTGAAGTAGCATGAAATAGTGCGCTAATTCTGAATAGAAATGCATTATGACCAAAAATATTGAGAAACTTTCAAAAATTGACATTTTTTTTCGGTTTTTTAGAGAAATACGAGACCAATTTCTCTGTAATCTTTTTCACATAAAAGGCATACTCCAGCTATTATTTTAAAATAAAAATTGAATCTGCTATGCATTTTAGGGGATCAGCAACAAATTGAGCAAAACATAAATAGGTTTTTGATCATCCTTCATTGAAAATAGCTGAGAATGAACTATACGTTTCAGAAATAGGTTAACAAATTATGCAGAATTTATTTTTATATTTTTGTGAACGTATCTCTTATACTCATGAAAATAAAAGCATTTCTTTCAAAAATACAAATTTTATTTGAAGGATTTCGGCCCACAACACGCAGAGTTTTCCCTTAAACGTTTGTTAACTTTCAGGATATTTGATACTGGAAAAACCTAATAATAAAAATTTTAAATTCAAAGATTAAACATTTAATGAAATCTGAAGGCTTTAAAGTAATTAATTTTTCACTGCGCATGTGCGAAAGATAGCAATTTATAACGCTTCAACAACAAAAGCCCAGATAGATTCTGCAACTCATGATAAATTTCCCAGCTGGATATCTTTAAATATTAAAAAGTTATCAGGGATCTAACTAACCGAATTTCATTAATTCTTGGATAGGCGACGAATCTTGAGGGATCGTTCGCAAATAATCCGTTTTATCATAAATAACTCTGCACGATAACAGGAAAGCGTTGCTAGTTTGCAAACGACCCATTGCGATTCCTTGCCTATCCAAGAATTATTGAAATTCGGCTCATTAAAGATCACTGATAACTTTTTAAATTTTAAAGAAATTGAGCTGAAATTTTATTATGAGTTGCAGGATCTACTTGCGCTTTGGATTATGAAGGCTATAAACTGCTATTTTTCGAGAGTGCGCTGCAAAAATTCAATTAATAAAACGTTCATATTGCATCAAATTTTCACTGTTTTAGCTTCAAATTTTATTTTTATGTTTCTCATGATGCTGTCAAATATTCTGAAAGTTTAGTAACGTTTGTCGGAAAACTCGGCGTGATATGAGATAAAAACCTTCAAATAAAATTTGTATTTTTGAAAGAAATGCTTATATCTCCGTGGGTATGAGAGATACTTCCACAAAAATATAAAAATAAATTCTACATAGTTTGTTATATTTATTTCTGAAATTTATTGCTCATTCCGAGCTGTTTACAATGAAGGATGATCAAAAACCTATTTTTGTTTTCTCAATTTGTTGCTGCGCCCCTAAATGAATAGTGAATTTAGTTTTTATTAGAAAATGGCAACTGGAGTATGCCTTTTGTATGAAAAAATACAGAACAATTGGTCTCTTATTCTTAAAGAAATTCATAAAATGTGAATTTTTGAAGGTGTCCCAATACTTTTGGTCATATAGTGTCAAAGTTATAGTATGGCCACGGGTGAAAATAAAACAAAAAATAATTTTGAAAGTGTACTTTAGGTTACATTTTATAAAATGCATCAATATATTGTTCCAAACTGTTCACCGTTCAAAAGAACGGTTGTTCATTTTTTAGGTGAACGAACGAATCCGTTTATTTTAGGGATTCGTTCTTTTTGACCAGTTCATTCAAGAACGACACATCCCTAGTGGATACTACTTGATATTAGGTACATGCCTAGCATAAATACCTTGGTGGCTCACTCATGACTTTGAAGGCAAAGGTCAATTGAAACTGTTACTTTTTTTAAAATTTTTTCCTTGTTTAGGCCCAGATATCTGCTTAAGCCGAGGAGTAACCCTCGGAAATAAGTATTTGATTAACTACTCACCACAGTCTAGTACTAAGAAAAATATAAAATAGCTTTCGTTTCTCTTGTTTGTTAGTTAAACTGACTCAAAGTCGATGATTTTTAAAAATGGCCAAGTTTATAGGTCAATAACTTTGTTCGCGACGGGTCAACAACTTTGGGACACAGCTGTAGTTATAGTCCGAATGGTGTAGTTTAAGGTCCGTGTTAGAAACCCATGGCAACTAATCAACTTTTTTTAATAATGCGGTCTCAAAGTTGATGATTTGAAACAAAAAGAATCACAGTTTTAGGTCAATTACTCTAAGATGCTTGAGTCAATAACTTTGAGCAAGAGCTGTAATTATACTCTACGTGGTGTAGTTTTAGACTCACGTCAGAAAACAAAGAGATCTATTCATCTTACTTAATTAAATGGTCTCAAAAAATGATGATTTCAGTATAAAAGAGCGGTTTTCCGGGAGTTTATATGCGTGCTACTCAAAATCTTATGTGCTCATACATAAATACTAGAACGAATCATTAGCCAATTGTACTTTAAGCTCGAAAAATTTCATGCTTCCAGTGCAATAAAATTTTCTGTTACCTGCTGGACCACAACATGGCAATTCTTCTCACAAAGCTGATCGGCCATTTGGAACACTATATTTTGGAGATACCTAGATCCTCAGGATTCGGATCTCAGAAGCTGAAAATTGGCATCGGGTTAGTTTTAAAGACATCTCTACGCCTCTATAAAATTTCATCCCATTCGGGGATGATTGAGCGGGGGACAGTTTGAAAAATCCTGTCAGTTGACGTGGAATTGCTCTGATATAAACATTATGCACATTTCACCGCATCTTTTGTTATTGTTTAACAAACCTGTTTTTTTTTTTTTTTTTTTTTTTTTTTGTTTGACGTTATATTTGCAATTTTACTTTTGAGCATTATTTAATAAATTTGTTTATTTATAAAAGTTTATTACTGAGTAGTGTATACACAAATTCTACTGTAATTATGAACTCAATCTCTTACTCAATTGCAATCCTCTCCCAAAAATATAGCATTGATTTATGATCATTATAAATTCAAAAATAACAAAAGATGCATGTGAATTGTCATATATTTAGCTCTGTTTTCTCACGATCTTAAACTTGGACCTCCACTCGAGGACCAACAAGTCAAATTAGAGAGGAAAGAAGCTTCACTTTTTCTTATCACAATGCTAGTAAAATATCTTGAAAGTTTTAGGAAAATTGAAGGTGTCAACTATCAGGCATCTATTCACTTTGTCCAGCTTTAAAAAAATGACTCTTAATATTGATCCACAATAATTTGACAGCTCAGCGGTACGTTAGTGACGTGCTTCAGTCACGTGTATTGGTTCTTATGGCAGGGCTCCCAGAACCATTCTGCAGTGGAAGGTATAGCGCAATAAGTGCACATTTTTCATGTTTCCTTTTTTTTATTCTTTTGTTATCTATTGTACTATAGCTTTATTTTACAAACCTGCTAATTTCGTGTCCTGTGAAAGCTTGAAAAACGTCAAATTCCGTGTTTTCTCAGTTTGTTAGTAAGGAATCGAAAACGCGTTTCTTCAAATATCTCAAATACTCATTTCTGCAGATACTGCGCTCTACCATCCCACGGCAGTATTTTTCAACAGGTCAACGATTGATCAGGCACAACAAGGGTCTCACAGATCTTAATCCAACATATTATGACCTTCTCTATCCTTGATTCGTCACAGATTGAGCATATGTGGGATGGTAAGTTGGGCAGCCAACGAGTTTGATCCAATTAGTAGCACATTTACAGTAAATGTGCAACTAGATGACGAGGGACATCGTCCGAGATTTTTCCAAGGTACTAAAACTCCATTCATTTGGCATTTTTCTCATAATAAATGATCATTCTGCTCTCATTTTGTAATCACTTTCATGTATCAATGCTGTCCTTACCTGTGTAAAATTTCGTTTTATTCGGTCAACTCTTTATAGGTGTGACATTTTGTTTTTTGTTAAAGAGTGTATAAATGTACGCAACTCTGACCAAAAAAAAAAACTTTTCGTTTTAAAATCTCATTTTACAAAAGCAAATTTTTAAACAATTTCAATTTCAGTCAAAAAAAACCCGTTAAAATATTCACAAAAATTACATTTTATTCAAAATTAACGGTTGAATGATGATTAGAATAATTTAGAATAATTTTTGCTCTTTTGAAAAACGAAAAGGTACTAGATAATTTTTTAAAAACTGGTTTAAAAGTTAGGTGTATATTTCTGTTACAAAGAAAAAACAATGTGGGTTTCATATATATTTTAAAATATTTTACAATTGCTATGTTTTCTGAGAAAATGTAACACGGAAATTTCCTTTTAGTTTGCAAAAATCAATTTTTAGCTTCTTCCCAATTTTTCCTCCGGCTCAAAATTTCCAGAAATTTTGCACCTCTAGTAATGATCCTCCCTAATTTAAAACATTTTTTTCCTAATACATGGCTATAAATTTCAAGAGTTAATTATTACCATAAATAATTTTGCCATACTGTACTGCACGATACGTTATCTTTTCCATATTAAGGAAAAACTAAATTCTTCGTTCTAAAATTACTTTTGAAGAATAGTTTCATAATTTTTAACTTATTAATTTGCGGCACAAAATGTTATTTTTGTCTGCAAACGTTATTTGCAGATACATAATGATACAATGGTCCTTTTTGACAGGCGGTCAAACATAGGTCATCCACGTTTACTCATTAGATATTTCATTCGTTGTATTCTATTACATGACGTATCCGAGTATGACGTCAAGGCAAAGTTAACTTTAAACGCAGACCAGTTTTTTTAAGAACGATTGTTCTTGTTGCAAGATAATAAAAAATACATTACTTCGTACTTAAAAATAACAAGAAAGGGAACGTTAAAAATAACAAGTTATTTAAACACTAATTATACGTGCAGGAAAGAAAAACGTAAGGTTTATTTCTAAAGCAAAAAACACATGAAAAAATGCTTATAAATATTCACATTTTGAAATGCAATACTATAAGCATCTTTTATTTAATGATGCCTTAAGAATAATTAAAATTAATTATTATCATTTTGATTGAATATGTAATAGAAATCTTCAAATATTATGGAAGAAGATTTCTTATGTCCAGTAATAATTTCAAATAATAATAAATACATAATTTGTAAACCCCTAACATATTATGTTAACAGTAAAGTAGCCCTTGCTGTTACAAAAATAATTGTTAAAGAATGGTTTCATGTTTTATAATTTTTACCTTGTGCAATTTAAATCACAGATACAAACTGTTTCATTTTATTTACCTGTAATGCAAAAGCAATCATACTGCGCTCCAAAACCATAACAAAAAGGAAACATCTAATAGTAAGTTTAAGGTGACTGAAAGAAAAGGAAATTAACTGAATAATTGATCCAAACTAAATAGGAAATATTCAATTCGTAAAATACTAATGCAAATTTATAGAGTTCTTTTCTAGGTGTGAAAATACTAATTGATATTTTCTAGAGGAGTGAAATTCATTTTGGAGGAGTGAAAAGTACAAAAACTGTAAAGGCCATAATAGTGATCAGTTTCATAAGATGACTAACTTTGTAAGAGCGCTATTTTGATTTTTTTTTTATATTTAGAATGTTTAATTTTTTGAATATTTGCAATATTTTTTAAAGTTCAAATTCATTTTTTCTTTCCATGAGGCCAAATTTTTATTCAAGATACTTAAATTGAAAATAAGCTTGACTAAAATTCTGAGGGTCATTTTCGTTTTTAATGTTCAACACACTTGTTTTAGGGCATTAAACAATGTCTAGATACAATATTGTATAAGAAGCACACATCGTCACCTTAAAGCAAGTGTGCGCGCAAAAGTGAAGTTGTCTGATACGTGACGCTGCCCCTAGAGACAGGGGCATTTGGTCTCAGACACATGTCGCCTCAAAGACATCTAATCCCAGGAATAATACTAAGCTATCCTACTGTTGGTCTGAGGCGACATGTTCATTCAAACTGAATGAAACGAAAGTCGTGGGGTGTAAAACATGATGCTGGAAAAACGAAAAACTAGTTACTCTTTCAAAATATCTGCATCATTACGAAAAGAATAACTATTTAACAAAACACAACTTAGTTCTCAAAAAAAAAAAAAAAAGACATGTTTAAAGCTTTTTAATCAAAGGACTGCTTTCTGGAAGAAAGACCAAATAGGCGAATGCTAACTATAGTTTCACGGTTGTAGAATTGATGCTTGCAAAAGCTGAGTCCGCCATCCTACACATAATTTAAACACCTTAACTCGACAATTGTTTGCATTCACATAAGGCGGTATGGTTTATCAGTACGCAAATTAGCAAATGAAAAGTAATGAGATCGTGAACCAGTCAAATGAGGGCATATACCAAAAAAAAAAAAAAACATAGACTTGAATTGCAGCAACCGCTTTATCAACTATAAAATTTCTAAAGCTGAAAAAAAAAATTTTTTTTCAGTTTTTACATTGGCTCAGTTTATACAGTTTTTATTTAATGGCAAAACTTATTCCGACTAAAATATAGTTCATTTCGCAAGAAATGCTCTACTTTTCAATCGTTGCCAAAAAAAGAAAAAAAAAAGATAATAATAGTACTTAATACAAAAATGAACAAATAAAAGTAAAAAAAAAAAATAAAAATAATAGTTTTTTATTTGTTAATCATTTGCATCAAGATAAAAAACACTGAGGTTCTAACTTTTGAGTAGCAAATAAAACGCTTTCAATTTGAAAAACTCGTTATTTGAATCACACCGTTTTATAAATCAACCGTTCAATCCTCCGTCAGAGTAGGTCCACGAGAAATTTACATATTTTTTCTTATTCATAACTTATTTTTTATTTCTTAAATTAAAAAATCTAAAAATACGATCAAAATCACTACAATTTTCTCGATTTTTAGGTGCATGAAATAATTTCAAGTACGTTAATGTTTTCTTTTTCTTTCTTTTTTGTCGATAAAGCAATTCAAAATTCTTCGTTGGAACCATTGTTAATAAGTTTTCTATTCTTCAAAAAATAGCTCTAAAATGCCAAATCAAAAAATATTTTTAATAACTACATGTTCTACGTCAGAAGTTCATTCCGATTCAAAAGAAAATGTCAATTACTGCTACTTGTACACACTCACACACTGATAAAGTTGTGGCAACTTAAGCCACAGGAAAAGGGATAATCCCTACGCAGGGGATTTGAAGGGCATCTTCCCTATCCGAAGGGGAATTCCAATCAGATGAAACGGACACTGCGTGTAGTACAGACGCGTATGTGTTGGCTCGGATCAAATAAGGATCCGAGTGGAATTATGGAAACTAAACCCAACATTTGTAAATAGTTGTATATATGTGTTAGTAGTATTGTTTGTTGTGGTACATAATAGTAGTGTTGTGATTGTGAATAAAATGGAAAAAATGAAATTGGTTGAAGTTATTGGACTTGTAAGAAAACACGCAACAAATCGTAACATAAGTGTTGCGACAAAATTATGGTGACCCGGACGTGATTATATAAGTAATTTTGGACACAAAAGGACAAAACTTAGCATTGGATTCCCACAAATTCGAGTTGGATACACGAATACGCTGAGATTGAGGTAGGCCCATTTTTTCCCAATTTAAATTGCTAATATTGTTTAAATTTATCATGGATCTTGCTAGATTAAAAGAGCTCCGTAAAGGGCTAAGAATTTCCTTAACAAAACATTTGACAAAAATAGAGACCACATTAGAAATAGAAATCACTTCGGATGATTATTCGAAGGAAGATAAGATTGATGAGCTTTTGAGCCTAAAATCTCAGCTCTTAGAAAAATTAAAAGCTGTAATTACTCGTGATGAAGAAATACAATCTAAAATTGAAATTGAGGATATGCTAGCAGATATAGAGACGAGTGAAGAATATAAAGATAAAGTAAACGAAATGAAATCTAAAATTGAAAGGCACTTGGACATTTTATGTGATAGACCACGAGCGGGAGTGGGAATTCAGATGAATAGGAGGATTGAACAGGTAACTGTTGATGCGGAGGAAAATGTTCAAACGGCGGCTGCGGCACTTAATAATGTGTCGTTCAGAAGTGAAACCAGAAACGTAGTTAAACTTCCGAAATTAAATATCCGAACATTTTATGGAGATTGTAGTTATTTCCTAGATTTTTGGAATTCTTTTGAAGTCGCGGTTCATAATAACGACGCATTGTCAAAGGTGGAAAAATTTACGTATCTTAAATCGTATTTGGGAGGTGTTGCGCGTAGTGCGGTATCAGGTTTTTCTCTGACAGATCAAAACTACGATGAATCAATAAACTTGTTAAAGGAACGGTTTGGGCGCTCAGACATAATAATGTCATCTCATATGCATAAGCTTTTGCTTGTAGATTCAGTTAAATCATGTGCTAATGTAATAGGGTTGCGAAAAATGTATGACGCAATAGAAGTGCAAATAAGATCACTAAAATCGTTAGGCGTTGCTACAGGAACGTACGGGAATTTATTATGTCCAGTAATTCTGCAGAAATTGCCAGAAGAATTAAATTTAAGTTACAATAGGACTCGCAAAACAAACGAATTATTTGACATTACGGATTTAGTGGAATTTATAAGAATGGAAGTAGAATGTAGGGAAACTGCGCTAATATTAGCTAATCCAAAAAATGCCAATATGAAGGAATATCCATCACAGAACAAAATTAACGACACAGGCAGTTATGGAAGCTTGGAAGAGTCATTGAAGTTCACAAGGGGCGTGACAAGAAGGTAAGATCAGTGACTTTAAAAACATCTTCTGGGATAATCAGACGCCCAATTCAACTGTTGTATAATTTGGAAATCGAAGCCAATGAATGAATACATTGTGAGTAAATGGTTGTGTGGTTGTGTTAAATTTAATATTGTTGTTGTTTAGTAATAGTTTAATGTTAAATAGTTAGTGTTGTATTTTCAAAGTGGTAATATATATTAAGTGATTTAATTTGTGAAATTTATGTTCAAGGTTTTGAAATTTTTAATACGTCATGTATTGTTAAGAACAATACATGACTGGATTCCTCATTTCGGGGCGGGAGGATGTGGCAACTTAAGCCACAGGAAAAGGGATAATCCCTACGCAGGGGATTTGAAGGGCATCTTCCCTATCCGAAGGGGGAATTCCAATCAGATGAAACGGACACTGCGTGTAGTTAAGACGCGTATGTGTTGGCTCGGATCAAATAAGGATCCGAGTGGAATTATGGAAACTAAACCCAACATTTGTAAATAGTTGTATATATGTGTTAGTAGTATTGTTTGTTGTGGTATATAATAGTAGTGTTGTGATTGTGAATAAAATGGAAAAAATGAAATTGGTTGAAGTTATTGGACTTGTAAGAAAACACGCAACAAGTCGTAACATAAGTGTTGCGACAAAAGTTTCAGAAATCATTTTCGGCAATCTGAAATTAATTATTAATTTGCAACAATTTTAAGTCTTAATTAGTAAAAATCAAAGTCGCAGGTAAAGTTATACATGAACATTTTTACAAAGAATCAGTAAAAAAAATAATTTCGAATGCAGATATAACAGAAATAAACTAACTTCAAACTAATTACCTTCAGCTCAACTTTCCGATGTAAACGAAGAAACTGTTTCCTTCTCCGTGGTCGGTCCAATTGTTCAGACAAATGTTTCAACACATGTTATCTGTTTCGTTTAACCTGAATTTGCTTGATTTGTTAAAGAATCATCCCCCTTTTTTTTCTTTGTGAGTAATACAAATTCTTTTTTCGCCATAAGTTCATACATATGAATATCCAGAACTGCAGCTTTTATTTCTCATGCCTTAGTTTTAAATAGGACTGGTATGAACAACTTCTGCAACCTAATTCCTTTCAAAACAATGGGTGGAAGAAAGACTTTAATTTTCTTTTCGTTTAAAACTTCTAAATTTCAAGCAATTTTCGAACTAAATTACGCTATGCATCGAAGAATGAGAGCTAAGAACGCTGAACCTTGAATCTAGTACTCGAATTTTATCTTTGTAGCGTAACGGGGTGAATCGAAACTCTACAACTTATAGAACACAGCAAAAAATTAAGTTGATTTTTTAGCTACAAACTTCGGCCTTGTTTTAGTCTTGCAATTTTAAGCAAAAACAAAACATTTTGAACACCTTGTATTTGTAAGTATAATCTTTTGGCGGTTTTCCGATTTACCCCGCAGAAAGAAATGAATCGGAACATGTGTTAAAATCTTTATTTATAACGATTCAACTTCCTGTAATAGAGATATAAAAAATGTGCTTGAATTGAGAAATATATAAAGATTAAATACGGATTCAATTCTTTATGGCGTTTGTAAAAGTTATCAGGTCCTTTAAACGAACAGATATTAGGCTGTTTTATCGTGTTTGGTCAAACATTCGTATGTTTTTCCCAAACATTCGTAATTATTTGGGTAGAAGACTTTGGCTACATCGGGTTGGCATGAGTATTTCCCCCAGGAACTTTAATAAGGAAGTCTTTTGGAGAAAAGGTGCTTGGAAGTTAGGGATTTTCTTGGACTCCAAAATCTGTGTCTTCTTCCTAACTTGTAGAGTATATGGACTCTCTGTCATTCTCTTGAATAGAATAGTTGTCCTTATGTCGTTTATAAAAGCTATCATGTCCTTTAAACGAACAGATATTAGTCTGTTTTCATTTGGCTGAAATTTCTTTATGACATCTTCTGGGAGGAACGCAGCCTCTCTCTCCGATCTTAATATATAAGGTAACTAATAAAGTTCTTGCCGTTTTTTCTTTGCCATTGAAATACCTGATCTTATGGTATACAAATTAGTGTGTCACATGGTTCAAGCAGCTGTCAGGTATGCAAATTCGTGTATCACGTGTTTTAATCACCTGTCGAGCGAGGTCAGTGCTAGCGGGACGTATGTATTAGAGTAGAAAAATGGATGTGTCAAAGGAGCTCATTCGATGGTTCTTTGCTTTACAATTTCAAAATGAGCTTATCAACAGCTGCATCAACCTGTCGAATGTGTCACGCGTTTGGGGATAGTGCTGTAAATGAACGTATAGCAAGGCAATAGTTCCAAAAATTCAAATCTGGAGATTTGTCTCTTTGTGATGAGCCTCGTAGTGGACGATCACCAGCCTTGGATGATGGAGCCCTAGAGTCGGCCACTAATGAGGACAGTAGCCTAATATGTAGAGAACTTGCAAGACAGTTTCAAGTTTCTGATAAAACAATTAAACTTCATCTACACCGCTTAGGTAAGGTCGTACAGGATAAGCAAGTGTGTTCCGCACAAGCAGTCAGAAATTCACAAGAACCAACGAGTGGCAGCCTGTATTCCGTTGCTTTCTCGGCACTGTACTGCACCCATACTCGATCGAGTGCTTGTCAGTGATGAAAAGTGGGTTCTGTATGACACTCCCAAGCGTTCCAAACATTGGTTGTCATCAAAGGACACGGCTCCTTACACCGAAAGATCATCTATGCACCCACGTAAGATCATGCTTTGTCTGGTGGACTACTCGCCAACTGGTTCACTATGAGCTGTTTCCAGTGTCCCAAACTATCACTGATGTCTTGTAAACACAGCAATCCGAAGGTGTGCAACAGGCATTACAAATGAAGGAGCCATCACCAGTGAATCGCAAGAGAGTACTCTTCCTGCATGATAACGTGCGTCCACGTGTGGCACGAGTGATAATGGATTAATATTCGGCAACTTGGTTGGAAGACTTTGTGCCATCTACCGTTTTCACCTGACCTTGCACCAACAGATTACCACATCTTTCACTCCGTGGACAATCATCTGCGGGGGAAATCTTTCACGAATGAAGTTCTACTGTGGAAAGCAATCACGGACTTTTTTGCATCCAAGACCCACGAATTTTACCACAAGGGAATTTTGCAGCTAGAGACACGTAGGCATAAGGTTCTTGATACCGATGAAAATTACTTTAAGGACTAACAATAGATCATACTTTCTGAAAGCCATTTTTTGTTCCATCATCAAAAACGGCAAGAACTTTATTGATTACCTTACATTAGAGGTATCGTGTTCGTTCAACCTTTCGTATGTTTTTCCCATACATTCGTAATTATTTGGGTACAAGACTTTGGCTACATCGGGTTGGCATGACTTTTTTCCCCCTGTAATTTTAATAAGGAAGACTTTTGAAGTAAAGGTGCTCAGAACCCGATCATCCTGACATTGGACATGGGGCACATTTCTATTTCAGGGCCCCCGAGGGCCTCACTAAGATTTTTGAAGACACTGGACACGGAATCATTTTGTGCCACCCCCCCACCCCCGATTCCAGCTTTTTTTATATGTTGAAGCAGTAAAATATTTCGATACTTGCGTTTTTACACAACCATACTAAATTTGGTGATACCTCATATCACTAGTGTTCACTCTAGGAAAAAAAAGGGCAGGGTGCTGGCCTTTGAAAAGGGCACTTTTTTAAAAAAGGCACTATTTCAACGCGGTGTCCTCCATCCAAGACCAATGATGCACCACTCAAATAGTACTGAGTGCTCAACCACCCCCCCCCCCCCCCAAAAAAAAGAGGATAAATAACACTCAAAACACCTTGCAAAAATTCAAACAGTCTAGTCTGCACCATGACCCCCCCCCCCCCCTTTGATCGCTGTCACCACTGACTTTAGTATTAAATATAATTTCATCCAGAAAACGCACTTGTCTTCAAAATAGGGTTAGTTCACCCCCCCCCCCACAAATGCCAACTGACCTAAGCACATTTTCCACACTCCATAGGAACATTTAGCTAATGCTGAAACTTGGCTTTGGATGTTTTTCAACAATTTTCAGGAGACAATTTTAACTACTTATAAGAGTAAAAAAAAATTCTAGGCATTTCAAAATCCTTTGAATTTTAATTTAAGAAGCACAGTATTTAATTACGTATCTCCCCTTCCTACCAAAGAAACTGCCTAGTAATGTGCATTGTGCCATTAAATATTTTAGTAGACATCAAAATTGTGATGAGTGTAAATTCTCCTTTTTTAAATATAGTACACTTCAAATAGAATAATTAACTTAAAATACTGTGTGCAGTGCTTCAAAAAAGCAGTGGTAGCAAGTTGCAAAACTAAAAAGATTTTATTTGAGCTCTATTTCCTAGTCTCTGAGTTGTTTCAAAACTCATAACACAAATGTGTTGGCAGATGTATGCGCTCCTAAATGCAATGCATAAGCAGCTTGGGCCAAGCTAAGATTTTTATCTCAGACAATTTTTGTGAAAAATTTAATATTTCAGCATTTTAATTTTGTGATTTTTTAAAAAAATAAATTGTATAATATTAATGAATGAAAAAGAAACAGTGCAAGATTATTTCAGTTAGAAAAAAGCACAAGTAAGTCAAAAGTATGCTTTTTATTATGTCAATAAGTGTTTTTAAAATAATCTGTTATATGAATCACACACACATATACAAAGATAATAAAAATACTTAGCAAAAAGGAAAGAATTGAATGAACGTCCTCTCAACGCGAGGTTTCCATTTCAAAACGGTTTTTTTTTTTGGGGGGGGGGGGGATGGGGTTAAAAATCCAAGATATTAAAAAAATACCCTTGCATTTTAGCCCAGTAAGCTTTGTACTATGTTCTTCTTAGGAAACAATCAGAAAGTTAACTTTCCAGAAACATGTGAAAAGATTGCTACACAATCACTAGCAATGCGCTAAAATTAGCTAAGCCTAATTTCCACGTGCAGACGAAAAACGGACACAAAGGGCTGAAATTGTTAGGAAATTGTCCTATTCCCTCTCTCATTGTTGATTCTCAAAAGATCAAGGATAGGAAGAAATGAAACAATGATCTCTCCCTTCCCAGAAGACCCCACTCCTTCCCACAACCTTTCAAAAACCAACCCTCAGTAGAAGGGAAGAACATGCCTTTGTTTCCTACTGATAAGCCTGTTTGAATTCTGAGAATCTCATCCCTTCTTCCCCTAGGTATTTGCTTCCCCTTTTGTTTATGGGGCCGTTTTCAAGGTGAAATTCTGGGAACAAGGATAAGACATGGGCGTTTTTGCAGACGATCGCTGGGCAAATAAAATTGCCCCAATATCGCGGCAGGTCGAAACGATGGTTGAGGCATCTTTTTGAAAACAAAAGGTGCAATTTCTTATTTTTGAAAAGGGCAGGGCGCATTTTGTGATCTAAAAGAAAAGGGCAGGGCACATTCTGCTGATATGGAAAAGGGCAGGGCGCTGCGCCCTTCAAAAACGGCCTAGCAGGAACACTACATATCACAATGTAACATATACATTTAAAAAGTAGAAAGAGGTATAGTAGTACACAATAAATATATAAATGTGGTTAAACTTTGCCCGTTGCAGTAAATGGTTAATACCAAAATGATCTATGATATAACTTTTAATAATAAATACAGACTAAATTTCGAGTGGTTTTCTGATTTGCAAAGTGATCACATTTTTAAGGCGAAATTTATATCAACAAATGGATTTTTTTCTTATTTTGGCATTTGCAAACTATCAATGATATCATTGCACTCTAGATTCTGAGTGAAATCATTATTTATTTTTAATTAACATGATAAATTAAGGGGATTTTGGGTCCCCCTGAAATCTAAGAGGAGGGGCCTGTGCCCCACATGCCCCTGCGGTAAGCAGGCTCTGAAGGTGCTTGGAAGTTGGGGATTTTCTGGGACTTCAAAACTCTGTGTCCTCTTTCTAAGTTATAGAGTATATGGACTCTTTGTCATTCTCTTGAATAGAATAGTTAAGGTTAAAATCTTCAGGCGATGATTTTGGGAATTGTTTCTCTTGTTTATTTTCTTTTTCTTTGTTTTTTGACCTTTTAAAAATTTTGACTGCAACTGTAATACATGCGTCGCAATGACAAAGCACTCACTGTCGTAATGAGCCATTTTGAGTTTTTCATCGATTGCTGCACCCTTTGTTTCGACGTGTGTATTAGAGCTACCACAGGCCGTAACTTTTAACAACTGCTCTAAACCTTTCTTAAAAACGAAAATGCTGTGTATATCTTCTTTGGGTAGCAAATTTGACCTGTTTTGCTTCCACCAGTTGTTGGCTTTGTGTGCATGTACCGCCGTTTGCGACCATATGAGTCAGTGAGAATAAAAAGGGATGTAAGTGCCAAAATTAAAAATTTGGAGATAACCAGCATAAATGGTAGGTGAATATCTCTGCTTTGAGGTAAAAGATAGTACTAGTAGTAGCCCTGGTATACAGCATGAGAAAGAAAAACTTTTCAATGAAGGCCTACCTATACCTAGGACCCGGAACTTAAAACGCGTTTTACTCAAAACTTGAAAATGTCCACTTGCATCTTTTTGCTTCTCACTAACTCATATGTTCCTGTATGATTCTTGTTTCTTATTGTCCTCTCTAACACGCCTTATAGTTTTGCTCATGAGTTTAGTCTGGTGTACAGCGTGTCCCCATTTAACCAGCAAATACCTCTATTTTCGCAACTGTTAATCCTAGATGCATACTTAAAAATGATCGATCAAAACATTTGCGATCAAAACTCGAGGAAATATTCGAGTTTGAAATTTTCAGAGGCCGTGCAGATGAGATTTTGACTTATCGCCCTTGTAGAAGAATGACAGGTTGTAGAAGTAAAAAGACAAAATATTTATATTTTTCATTGCTATTGAAGAATAATACAAATGTTATGCTGTTATACGTAAAAACACTATAGGACTCGACCGATGCATCAGCGCCGATGGTTCACCTATTTTGCCATCGGCATCGGCGTGCCGAACTTGGAGAAAACATCGGCCTTAAAAAACATCGAAAAGCCGATGGAATTGGCCGATGTTTTAAAAAAAGGGAACTTTTTGCTCTTTCACTTTTTAATACAAAGTAACGGGAGTTATTGTTTTCATGTAACATTTTTTACCTAAATTTCATTATGAATTTCTATTTTAGTCATTCCTGAAAGAATTTTTAACACTGCATTCAGGTACAAACAAGTAAATTATTGCGTTGTTTTTCTGCCGGATGTAGGGGAAAATGGGGTGAAACCGGGACCCTAAGGTTTGCAGGCTTTCAGAAATCAGTTTTTTAGCATAAAGGAACAAAATTTTGCAAAAGTATGCACTACTTATCTATTAATGCAACCACAGTTTCAAAACCATAAGTGTTTTTTTTTATAAATTGTTTCGTAAAAAAAAGTCATTTTATCCGGTTTTGCCCCACTAGTGGGGTAAAAACCGGGTAGACATGTTATTGCTATGGGAAAATAAAAATTTTAAAAGTTGAAACAAAATCTAAGTTTTATTTAGTGACATATGTTAACTATTGTCATAACATACTAGAATAAGTAAAAAAGGACATATTGATGAGTTGTCAGTAAATTTTATTGTCTTTACCTTTAATTTTTTGTTGTAATATAAATCCTATTGACACAAGTCGCAGGTAAAATAGTTATATTCCTCTTCGGCTCCAGAACAGCTTTCATGAGCCTAACGTAGACATTAGATGCATTGGATCCATCCCTCACCACCCTCGGAGTCCGAGTAAAGCTCACTGCAGTAAATGCAGGCAGTATTGTCATCCTCTTCACTGGACTAATCCCTCATTTGCTCCTTTGATTTTTTTTTTTTTTTTTTTGACGCTTATTTTCTGTCTGTTGCTTTTTGGCATCTTTATAATGTTGCCTTTTCTTTGATTCGTTTATCTTTCCGCAGATTTTTTTTTTCTTCCGTCCATATCTTTGGTCTTCTTTCCATCATTTTTCTTTTCTTCTAATGTTGCCTGAAGATGAAGCTTTTATGAGGGGTTTCTACCAAATGAAGCGTCATGTCGGTAGCGCAAATTAAAGCAGGAAATAAATTAATTTCTCAAACTATTTTTGCATAATTGCAAATATTTTTTCTGCGATGAAAATAATAATGCTTTTTAATTTTCGAACCTGTAATTAGCGATTGTTCAGCGATCAAAAGTTCGGCAATTCGTCATGTCGGTCACATGAGTAGAAACCATTTGTTACTGAACTGATGCGTGTGTTACCGATGCTTTTCACAATTCTTTCTTTGTGTAATGAATTTGTTGTATCTCATGATTGAAAAGTAGTTTAATTTCTTAAAATATTCTCCTGAAACACTATTTTCTCAACAAAATTTGAGTTCTTTAACAAAATTTTTTTTTGCTTTTTCACCCTCTTTTCTTTTGCATAAATATTCATACCTTCGTTCGTAACTACTGCCCCAAAAGATAAATTTTGTTTTAAAAAAGTAAATCTGTTAACCTGTGCAAATCTACCTCCCCCCAGTGGCGTAGCTACACTTTCTGCCGCCCAGGGCGGTTCATCAATTTGCCGCACTTTTTGATGGGAAATAGTCGACACATTAAATAGTCAAAATTATTTTAGTAAGTATTAAAAGTATTTATTAAGTAAGTTAAGTAAGTTTAGTAAGTATTTATTTTAGTATTAAAAATAAACAAGAAAAAAACTTTTTTTTTCCTTTTTATTTTTCTTGTAGAAGGCGGAAAAAAAAGTAATTCAGAGCCTTACCGAAACATTCCAAAAGTTAAATCAAAATTCGGAATTTAAAGCAATTTTTAGAATTGCTTGTAGAAAAGATGCTTCGAACTCCTTTCTTTTTTTTTTCTTTTCTTTTTTTCAAAATTAAACTTAGTTTTATGCATTCTTTGGTGACGTTATGGGGTCGGGACTTCTCAAGGAAGTTTTCCGAAACTGAAGTGTTAAAAAAAGCAACTTTAGGCTATCTTTGGATACGTGAAGATATTGGGGAAGGTTCGGGGGCGCTGTCCGGAAAGCTTTTCAACAAAATTGAAAAACAAGTAAACATAGGCTGTATCTTGAGGTGTAAGGTCTCCCCTGACTCCAACAAAGACTGAATTTTCCTCCCGAAATATTTTCAAACTTGAAATCAATTTTAGTCTATCTTTGAAGACGTTTAAGAAAATAGGGAACGTTCAGGAGCTCTTAGGAAATTTTCGATGCCGAAGTTTTAAAAACGCAATATCAAAAACGCATTAGTTTCTAAATGTTTCCAAAAATGTTGGAAGTCAGATAGTTTTTATGTCTCTCCTTGAAACTTTTTGAAAATGACGTCCTAAAAACACGATTTCAGCCGTTGTTTGATGGACAAAGTTATGAGAGAGTTCGGAGGTTCGTTTCCCACTTTTTTTAAAAAAACAGGGTGGCGACAGGAACTGTGAAAAAAAGTTCCCTGACTTTTAACTGATTTCCCTGATTAAGTTCACCAAATTTCCCTGATTTACGTTACCATTGATAATGGTTTTCTTTCTTTGCCCTACTTGAAATCCATAGTATGTTTGTATAAAATGCAGTATTTTAAACGTTTTAAGTTGTGTAAAGTTGTTGAACTAAAGGTATATTTTTAAAAAATGCTACTTTTTTAATAAAATGGTTAAAAAAAAACATATCAAGTCATTTTTTTGGGGAAAAAAAACCTACAAAATAGTATATTAAATTTTTCTACAATGGAAAGATTATAGAGAATTAAAAAAAAAAAAAAAAATACTTTACTTCCAGAAACCACTTAGCATAAGAATTTTAAGAAACTATTAAAACCACTCTTAAAAACATATGTGTATTTATGATAAAACTAAAAAGTAATTGAAATTATTTTGAACTAAATTTTCAAACAGTATAATAATTGTTGCAAGAATAACAAGCAATAGTGAAATAATAGAAGTAATGTAGTTATTCTTATATAACTAATTGACATATTTATGCAAAACAGATGAAACCATTCGACATCCATTCATATGGAGCTTTTCACTAATCAAGAACATAGATTTTAATGAATGAATACAGCATTTTAACAATAAAAAATAAAGATATTTACTTAAGTTACTTAGTTAACTCTATTTCAAATGATTTCAGTATGTAATGAAAAAAAAATCTTACATCGCTTTTGTAACAAACTTTATAAAGGAAGGGGGGAAAAAAGAAATAAAAAAGCAATTAGTTAATTTCAAAATATATAAAAGAAGAATACAACTTGGTTATAAAATAAAAGAATCACTTAAGTCCGAAGAAAAGAAAACCTTTATAATCTGCGGTGATAAAAAATAATATAACGGCAAAAAACAAAGTTTTTTTTATTGAAAGTTCAATTTTATCAATCAAATTAAAAACAGGAAGAAGTAATAATCTTTAAGCTTTTATAGTATTAATTCAAAAACCAAAGATTTCTTCTTGAAATTCTGATTACAGTATGCTAATTACTTCGAGACAATGGAATAAAGGCAAAGGAGCTAAGGCATTAATGAAGGCTTCCTCTTTGCCTGTATGGTTGTTTATTTTACGTAGCATTGAAAGCGTAAAAGGAAATTTTAAGCTAGGTAAAATAAACAACCTAACAGACACAGAAACAATCTTAGGAAGTTCATCCTGTGATGAATAAGTAAGATTCAATACTTTGACGTTGAGGGAAAAAAATGCACAAATATGCGGCAGTGTATAATCACACCTCATTAATTTTACTTTTTTTTTTGAGCAGATAATTGGCGGAAAATGCGTAGGGAATTAAAATACTTAATTTTGTAAAGCAAAAAAAATTTTTTTTTCCTTCATAAAATCAATTTTCCCTGATTTTTTGTTATTTTTTCAAAATTCCCTGATATTTCCCTGATTAATAAAGTTCCCTGACTTCCCTGATCTGTCGCCACCCTGAAAAAAATGTTGCTCATTTTAAGCTCTTCACCACTGATGAAAAAAAAATTTGTGGTCTTCCCTCAGAAATCTCTAAAAACGAAATTTGGAGCCAACCGTGATGACGTTATGTGATTTCGTGCACATCTGGGTTCTTTACCTTAGAATTTTTCTGAAGTTTAAGTTTCAAATACTCAACCTTAAGCTATTTTTGGAGACATTGGATGAGATGGGGATTTTAAAGTTTGAAGTCGATGTCCTAAATATACACTTTAGACTTTCTTTAATCATTATACTTTTATTTTTAATACGGTGGTTTCCCCGGAACTTACTTAATATCAAATGGTAGCTTCATCATTTAACGAAAGGTTATGAAATTTATTGTTTCCTCCGTAATAGTTAAAATTAACAGCAAAAAAAAAACATGGTTCCTTGACTTTACATTACCACCTCTCTCCGTCTAAAGGTTCAGAAGAAGGAAGGAAAAAAAAAACAGACAATAATGCTGAGATGTCCACAAGAAAAACACGTTTCGTATTCGAGTAATTGTACTTCCATAGTCGTACTAAAACCTTACAATTCGAAGACTTTTTCTTTTCTTTTTTGCTTCCAGTAGTAGATCAAAAGCATGATTTCCTTATTGGGAAAACACGTTAAATTTTTTTGCATTAAAAGTGAGAAATTGCCGCCCCTCAAAAAGTGCCGCCCGGGGCGGACCGCCCCCTCCGCCCCTCCCCAGCTACGCCACTGCCCCCCTTCTCCAAACTCTGACTGTCTTGAATTGGTTTTGTTTTTTAAGCTTGTTTTAAGATAATTTTTTTTTAAGTCTAAAAATTATTAACTTATGTGTACTATTTTTTCCTCAATCTATTATTAATAATTTAAGTTTCTAAAAATGTTTTTCAATTGAAATTTTCAACGTGAGACTTTATGAAAGTACAATTCAATGGCTACCAATATAAATTAAAATTTTGGTAAAAATTACATATATTTACTACATATTTATATTATATTAGTCACATAAATTATACATGTAATGTGTCATGCCCATTAAGTATAAAAATTTGGAATAAGGTAGGTGCGGGTATTAAGGCCTGTCTGCTAATAAGGCCTAAACAACAAAAATTCAATTTTATATGTTCGTATCCACTCAAGGTTGCATTCGTAGGTAGCTAACAATCTTAGATGACACTTCATACTGGTCACGACAAGTTACTCACTTGTTGCGACAAGTGCGACGCGATTCGTTTGAGCGGAGCGGTTGTGCAACACGAATTATAAAAAATCGCCCAACTGAATGTTAAATAATTATTGTAATATTACACTTTTAGCTATAGTTTTGAGCTCCAGTTTTCTGTTGTCAATGCTTCTATCGATCTTTGATGTCTGAATTATATATATATAAACCAATTATTTCACTTTTGTGTACTTCTATGTACACGATGTCAGCGGCTAATAAGGCCTACCAAATTTGACCGAAGCCCTTATTATACTCCTTTGCTTTTGTTACAATGTTTGTCATTTTACACCTTATTTTAAATATTTCTCAATATATTATGGATGTTTATGAGTAGTTACGACTATTTACTAATTGTTTCAGTTGTTATAGTAGTATCCCAAGCAGACTTTCTGAAAAGTTTTACCTCATGGTTTACGGTTCTGGTTCGGACGATGAAAAAGACAATGTACGGCTCGCTCCATTCAAAAGTACTGCACTTCAGGAGCTTATGCCTACACCAAAGCCCCCCCCCCCCCCAACTATTTAAAAAAAAACACACCAATTGTTAGAAGAAAAGCTATTAATTTTCAGAGAAACCCAATCATCAAAGACTTGTTTGACAGAAACAAGAAAGAGTAGAAAATAAAAAAGACGTAAACCCTCAATTAAGGAAATGATACTAAAGAAAAGGATGCTATTTGGTACTTAACACACTTGTGAAAGGATAAGATGAATGAAATGAGACTATATCTAAAGTTCGGCAAGTGGTATCATAAGGAATGCGTCGGTGTGACAGTCTATGACAAAGATGATTTTAAGTGCCCTAATGGTCGTTAAACAAATAATTTTTTTAGTCATTTGGAAGACTTTAAAGCATGATTAATGCATATATATTACAATTGATCTTAATTATCAATGTTAGAAGTTTTTTTGGTTATTTAAGAGCGTTAAAGTTCTTAGGCCTTATTATCCTACCATAGTATAATAAGGCCTGATGACAGGGTTTTAAAAAATGTTCTATATCATGAATGTTTTCTGCAAAACTGGTGATTTTTTGTTAGTTTCTTGTAGTAATTGATCTGTATGCTTAATTAATATTCCAATTTGTTGATTCGGATGAATAGTTTTTATATTATTTCAAATCTCCCTTAGGTAGGCCTTATTACCCGCACCTACCTTACTTGTCAAATCTGTAACAGTCAAATACACCCCCCCCCTAAAATGGGGTTAAAAATTCACTTTGACCTTGCCCCTAATTTTTAAAAGAACCTGTAACAGATATGTAGTTAAACTACCCTATTAACTTTAACTTCTGAGTACCTTTAAAAATCGAAAATGTCCATGATCAAAAATGGCACTTTTTCTGATATTCACCCGTAAATAGTTAGATTTCGTATTTTTCATTTTTTTTAGCTCAAAATTTTCATAACTCCATATCTTCTTTTGACCATTTTTGCAATACAGACTACCGGTTGTGAAAATAGAGGTCTTGTAGTAAAGTTCTAGAGTAGCGGCGGTCGCTAGTCGCTAACAGACAGTAGACGATTTAGGTATTTGTTCTGCATTTTTTAGACTATACTCAGAGGGTAGCAAACATACCTTGGTATTAGGGGGGAAAAAGGAAGTCGGAAAATAATACGCAACAGGGTTTAATCCATTACAAATGTCATTCATAACTTTTCGGTCCCAATCGATGAGTGAAAATTAATGCTTTATTTTCAAAAAAATAAAAAATAAAAGAACATGTAGCTGAAAGTATTGTTCATCGTTAGCCACTACTTTTGCGCATCTTTCTTGCAGCATTTGAATCCCAAGTCAGAAAAACGAATCGTCTTTTGAAGCTATTTAAGAGTCGATCCAATTTTCGGCATCTTCATAAGAACGGAAGTGCTGCTTAACCAGGTCATGTGTCATTGACTGGAACAAGTGGTAGTTGGTAGGGCAATGTCTGGCGAATAGTGTGTGGAGTAGGTTTTACCGGTATTACAAAAAATGGCCGAGATTTGTAATGCTGCAAAATGACCTTGTAGTGTCTCTGCTCGTATAGTGGCCGTTTTTCCTTCAATGCTCGGCTTAATAACTTAAATTGTAGTTAGTAGCGATCTTCTGTGATGGTTTCAGGTAGTTTGAAAAGCTAAATCCTTTCCAAACTTTTTGGTGCATCAGGGCGTTCTTTATCTTTAAGACCAAAATCAGTAGCTTTAAAGTATCTAAACCAAACTCTTCAAGTCTTTTCAGACAAAGCATGATCGCCATAAGTCACCACAAGAATTTTGAGAGCATTAACAGCATTTTTTTTTGTATAAAATACTCCTTTTTTAGCACAACATTGACATATTCAAGCTATGAAAAAAAAAGTTGCTTTCACTTCCACGAAATAAGATACACTGTACACTGAATTCCTAGTTTGCTCATAGTAAATGTATATAGATGCGTCTCTATCAGGAACTGGCACAATCAGTTCCGGTAACGTCATCTGTTGGAAAACAGCGAGAACTTATTCAATACCCAATACTATTTATATTTTATTTCTGAACGAATTTTTCCATACATGCAATAATTAAGAAAAGATGCTCAAGTTTTAGAAACAACTTTTAATTTTCAGTATTGGACAACTTTACATTCTGAATACAATTTCAATAACATTAGAATATAAAAGATAAATTTTTATACAACTAATACATCAACAAGAAAATTACTGTTAATAAAATGCTAATCAAAGCCACTAGAGAGCGAATATTATAATAGTAAGTATTTATATATGCAGTTGAGCTAGCAAAACATTTGTGTTACAAAAAATGTCACAAAATATTAGTTAAAGTGTGAAAAAATTAATCTATCTAAAAGCCAGTCAGAAAATGTTTCAGAGTATCACAAATTTATTAAAATACTATTATAAAGCTATATAAAACTTCATAGTATTATTCATATCCACTAGGAAGAGAATTATCACATTGGCGTAAGAAAATGTATCATAACGAAGAAAGTAATTCTAGAATGAATGTTATATAAACTACCAACCAAACATCTGTAATAAATATTCTTAGATAATGATGATAAATGATAATAATTTTTAAAAACTATTTAAACCTAATTTTTTTAAATGATAAATTATATATCCTGTACAAACATGTTTTTCTGTGTCATTAATGTTAAAATAAGAAATAACATTTAATTGCACAAAATTACAGATCTGCAAAATTTGCAATTTTGTGCAATTAAATGTAGTTATTTCTTATCTTACTTTTCAAGCACATAAGTACTTATTTAACTTTATCAATGTCATTTTTATCATTAGCAAAAATAACAAGAAGTTTGAAACCTTTTTGATTGTACATAATGTTTTGTAAATTGCTAAGTTTTTTGAAACAATAACAAACAATGAAACAGAAAACGATTTTGGTTCATAGATTAAATACCAGAAAATATACTGGTTAATGTGATGTACATGAATTAGGCTAAAAGAGAAGTCAAACGTGCAAACTAGATGTCTTATACTAGCCAAGTTCAGACATATAAAACAAAAGAATTTCATGTCCCCCCCCCTGCCACAATGCAACCAGCTGGTTGAGAAAAATCACGAGTAATTATTTAGAAACAGAACATTTCATCAGAATTTTAAAAAATTTGATTTTCAGCATGAACAGGTATTTAAAAAAAAAAAAAAATCCTTAGAACTCTTTTTTCCTATGAAATATATAATTATATCGGAGGGAAAAAAGTTTCAAATTCGAATGAATACAAGCATGAATATTTAACTGATTTAGAAGGATTAAAATGCTCCAAGTGACAAAATTTTTTTAAAAGTATAACTTGGTTACAAAACGCTTTATGATTCTACAGTAAAAACATTTTACATACATATATAAACATACATACAGAAGGCTCTCTGTTTAACGATGCTCTATTTAACGACTTTCTCTATTTAAGGACGGCTTTTCACGGTCCCAGATGGTCCACCATAATGTTAAAAGCATTCTATTTAAGGACGATTTTTTGTGGTCCCATGAAAGTCATTAAACAGAGAGCCAACTGTATATATGTATATACAGGATGTCCCAAAAGGTCATTTACAAACTTAACATGCTGGTCTGTCAAATCATGATAAACAAGATTTACATAGGAACATGTGTTCGCAAACACAATGCTGGTGCACTACATGCATACAAAGTCAGACACTAACGGATGCACAACATGTCGCATATCTATTACAAAAAGATGGTTTTACACAGAGTTTTAGTTTTTAAGGGAAGCGTAAAGCAGTTGCTAAAATTTGTGTCCAGCTCTCATAATCAGGTTGCAACGACAAGGCAGGGATTGGTGAAATCTTGTCAGAATAGATCATTATTATGACGGTCGGTACTTTGTCGTTGTAATGCGTGTATGACAGCTAAAGACAGAAAATTTCAACAACAGCTTTAACTCTTCCTTAAAAACTAAAATCCTGTGTAAAATCGTCTTTGTGTAATAAATATGCGATGTGTTGCGCATCCGATAGTGCCCGACTTGGTGCCAGCATTGTGTTTGCCAATGTATGTTACTATGTTATCTTGTTCATCATAAGACAGACCAGCATGTTAAGTTTGTAAACGACCATTTAGGACTAGGGGTGCCCACAGGGGGAGGGGGGATTATGGCGCAAGTTGCGCCATCAAAATTTGGGAGGTAGGGGATTTTTTAAAATTTTATTTATTTAAATGTATTGATTAATTTATTTTTAATTTAGGTTATTTATTTTATTTTATTCTGTTTATATTTATTTATTTAGTTTGTGCGTGTGTGTATGTCATTGGCGTAGCAATACTACTAATAATAATAATTGAAAATAAATAAATAAAATAAATATTTAAAAAAAATTAACTAAATATATATATATTTTTAATAATGAAATAAAAAAGAGAGCTAAAAAAAGGGAAATAAGGTGGAGATTTTTTTTTGGTGGGGGGGGGGGAGGAATTGCGCCATTGAACTTGGGAGGGGGATGGGCACCCCTGTTTGGACACCCTGTATATAAGGGGTGATTTAGTGTTCGTACCAGAATGCTGTTCCAGTACTGCTTTTTTTTTTTGAAAAATGAATTCCTCATTCACATAATATTGATCATGATTCAGGATTCAACTAATTCTGATTGGTGTACCAGTACTGAGAATATTATATACACATATATATATTGTTTACCATTTTATCACAAATTTGGTTATGCTGTACTCTTCGTAATTTTGAACGTAATTTTATGCATACATCATTTTTCCGCTAACTTAATGTGTTTTCTATTCAAAAGTATAGTAAAATTTCAATGCCTTTCTTATTATTTTTGAGCTTCAAAGAACTGATACAATTGAAAAAGCTAAAAACTATCCTTATGTATAGGTTTGAAATAAAATATTTTAGTAAAAGCGTTTGATATATATCAACACAGAAGAGTTTTCAGTGTCAAAGAAGACTGCATCACAAACAAGTCAATTTTCCAAGACAAGTTTTGTAATAAACATAAATATAATTAAAATTTGAAAAAAAAAAAAAAAAAAAATCACTAAGAGACAGGAGTATGTACAAAACGCTAACTGGATCACTCATCAAAACATGTTAAGGATAAAAGATCATTGTTTTTATACAATGCATAAAGCTAATTAGGAGTTGCTTCTAGTGTTGCAATCATATTCTCTAAACCAGTGTTTCTCAACCTGTGGTCCACAAACAGCTAGTGAAAATTAATCTATAGCATTTATATAAATGTTATTAAAATTTTTGAAGAACAGTTTTTATTTCATCTCATTCCACCTAATATTGTTCTGAAAATATTTTTTCTATCGTATGTGGTTAGCTTAAGATTTGAAAGGATAACTAGTGGTCTTCAGTAGTGAAAAGGTTGAGAACCACTGTTCTGAACAACTCATGATTAAAATAAACACACGCTGTAAAAAATATAATTTTAATAAAAGACAGGGACAATAATTGTTTAGTTTGTAACTGAATTGTTTAGGCTCTCTGATTGAAACAACAATGCATGACAAATTTAATTTTTTTGATGAAAATACATGAAAAATAAAATAATTATAAGAACTAAGACTTTCATAGCATGTAGCAACATGGTAATTATTTCCAAGGCTTATAGGTTGTGGTCCACTCACTATGTTTCTGGATGAACCAGGAACTATAAACGAAGAAAACAACCCTCGTGACAATAAAGTTTATCAACAAAACTAGGGCTTCTAATGCAGAACAGATCATTAAAAACCACTCTGAAAAAAAAGGGAAAAAAAAAGTGCATAAAAAACTAAAGCAAGCTAAACATTTTTCTAAAATGTGAAAAAAGGGTACATGTTAACGGAATGGAACTGGAAAATAAAATCAGCCATTTAGGAATGTAAGATTACCTTTACTCATTAAAAGCTTTTACAATAATGAACACATGCAAATGATTTCATATATATACAATATGTTTTCTGTTAGATAAATATGTATGATAAAATGCTTCATAAAATTATTTTTATGGAAGAAATATCTTATAAAAATGTGTTTTAAAAGTCAATTACTTATGAAGATTTTTTGGGCAGTGATAAAATTGTAAATAAGGAAAGTAGTGTCTTTCACTATGAAAAGACCAATACAGATTGTTTCCTGTAAAAAATAGAGACCATCATTGTGGATATAGAAAATTTCATTTTAAACTTCAATGATCAAAAGTATTGCAAATGATTTACAGCATATGTATGTATATATATTCATTCAATTTCAAAATATCAAAAATGGATTTATTTTAATTCAAAATTACTACATAGCAATAAAAGTCACTTTAAATCTGAATAACTACATTAAATGTAGAAAATATAAAGAGTAAAAAAAATAAGTCTTGTAAACAAGTGCATTAAAAATATTTACAATGACACCTTTTTAACGGACACTCATCCTTACGGACTTTTTTTTTTTATTCCCGTCTATTTACTGCAGTTAAACCATTAAATGTCCATTTTTTAAAACAGAGACAAAAGGTGTTCAGAGCTTACAACAGATTTTGAATAGTTAATACTGTCAATATCTTTTTATGTATTATTGACACATCTACCACTCATTATCGTATCCTGATGGATGAGGCAGATGATTGAGAAGTGATGCATACCTAACCCCAGCAATTGAGTTTCTTTTCAAGGAAAAAAGAATGGAGGACATAGTTGAAAGCATAACACTTTGGGAAACTGAAAGAGAAGGAGTCTATTTAATGCTTAGATAGTAGAAGAATCTTCTGAAGAAATGAAGATTAGAAGCTTATGTGATGTTCAAATATAATGAGCTAAGACATTTTTACGCTGCAAAGAAATGACGAAGTATGAGTAAAACACAGAGGACACAGGAACTTAAAATGTATTACGAAAATATGATAAGCAAAAGCCACTCGAAACAAACTTCAATTACTTTTTTTTTTGCAAACATACTTTTTCTGAACATTTTAAATTGTTTGATTTCCTTTAAACCTGGAATTAAAGCATATGTTGAGCTTATTCCATTTTGCTATTTTTCTGTAATTGAGAAAATACAGCATTGATCACAAAATAAGTTTTTTTTAAAAAAGTGTAAGTAATTAATCTATAATAATTAGATTAATATGAGACTAATTTCAAATTTTTTTCCATCTCCCTCTGTGGTGTTGACACCTCTTTAAACCAAACAATATTTTTGTCCCAGTAGGGAGCCGTGATAGACAGGTTTTACAGTATAAATTATATTGTTACAAGATGGTGAGCAATTTTAAAATTTGTACACTTGCATATGATCATTTTGAAGGACTCTGAATTTTGGAGATTTACAGACACGAAGTACAATGCATTATATAAACAGTTTCAAAATTTATTGAATTGGTCATAGTAGGAGTTGAATAAGTTAATCATTGCCAGGGTTGTGAACCTTGGAGAAACAGTTTGAGGAGCATCTGTGGTGATTTTGAGGAGCATTTTGAAATTTTGCAGAAGAGCTTAGTATTTTGCATAAAATTCAATGAAAAAAACTAAACCCACTTATCTAAAATTGTTTTTGTGCTTTGATAACCATTTTAAAAAACAGCATTAAACACTTTGTCATGCTTGAAAACGCTCGGCTGGGAAATGTGGAGCAAAATAACTTTTTTGTGGAGCTGCAGAGTTTTGCTATTCTCCGCTTTTGCTCAACTCCGCAAAATGAGGAGCAGTTGGCATCCCTGTAATTACACATTTAGATTGAAAATCTGAAAATAACCAAACAGATTGGTTAAAATTTTGAATGCGTCAAAAAATATGAATTGTTATGACTTCTCTGATTTCAAATGTGTTGCAAAAAAGTACAAAATCCTGTGCATGCCATTAAATATGCAAAAAATAAGGGTGAATTATCTTGTGCTAAAATTTACTTAAAATGAATGCACAAGGTAAACAACGAATAAATTGCCAGAATACTATAGAAAGCACCTGTTTCGAGACTGCAATGAGAATTTCCATTAGTTTAAAATGATAAAGACATGGAGTATATTGATACCAAAGGTGTAAAATTGGAACTACCTTATGAAAAACATAGGGGCAGAATGAAAAACTATCCCTAAGTAGAACCTGAAAACAAGAAAAAATCCAGACATAAAAGCAAAAGTAAACTGAAAAAGGTTTCCGTTCTCTTGAAAAAAAAAAGGTCATGAAAAAAATGATTCTAGTGTATAAAATTTTTTTATATGCATTAAACCTTCCAAAAACTCCTCCATCCAAGTTCAACACTTTTAGGAGTTTATTACATTTGAAAATGTTTTCATTATCTCCTAAATTATTTCAGAACAGCATATTTCTTGTAGCAGTCTTGAATCTGTATTTCATTCACTTTGGATGTTATTACTTTTCATATATTTATATTTTTATTATTTTTTCCTATATTTGATATTGTTTCTAATATTACACAATTGATATAAATACTTTCAGCTCTTATTCCCACATTCACACACAGCTTTGCCAATGTGAATTAGCATTTTGCATTAATCAAGATTCTCTATCATAGCCCTGAAGCATCTGTTTGCATTTAGAGACAAACTTTCAAAGTCATTTATGAAAGAAATATGCAAAAATTGCAAATATATGACTAAAAATCTTTACATATAAATGAATAGAATACACACTAAAACATACATACATGATTATAATGTAAAGTAGTCAACAAATACACAAATACAAATGTAAATTTAAAAATAATGTATTCAAATAATCAAAAGCTTTAGATATGAAAGGATAACAAATGCTCAGGAAAAAGTCTTCAGAAAAAGTAGTGCTTTGTAGAGTAGATAAACTAATATTAGCATGTCTTCAGATACAACTCTAATTTAACAAAATTATTTGTCAAATAGAACACTTTTTTAAAAAAAAGAAATTACATTGGTGAGTCATCAAATCCAAAAAAAAAAGTATATTAGTGAAATATGAAAGTAATTCACAAAACCATTTCTGAGCATATCAGCAAAAACTCACATTTACATTACAAATTTATAGTTTTTGTACTAAAGTTCACCTTGGCTCACAAGACAAAACTTTACTCCACGTTATAGGGGAATATGAGAATTCATATACTTTTTTTTCTCTAAAAATGAAAGCTCTGAAAGAAATTTTTATAGGTTTATTTTCTTTCACTTCATTAAAAATTATTTTAGTGCATGACTTCAAATCATTCACTTTACTGCTTTTCTCATATTAGCAGGAAGCTCTTCTATACCGGTTTTTAAAACGTGTATTCAAACATATTTTACTACAAAGTAGGTAACACACTGCATTTTATTAAACAAAGATTTAATGCAGTATTAATAAAATCATTCAAATTGCAATACATATTATAATACATCAATGAAACAGTAATTAAGTAATATATTTTTAAAAATATCACAATAAATTAGCAGGTTCAAGATGTGATTAATTCAAGAAACTGTTATATTAAACTGCTTTTTGTGCATTTGAAACTCAAAAGAGCACTTTTTAAGTTATATTGATTATTGTATTAGATCAATGAAAAATGCACTATACATTTTGTAGTTCAAATCAATACTTTTGAACACTTTATTTGCCTTAAGGTTCATTGTAAATTAACTTGGAAAACATTTGAAGTGCTTGAAGCTAAGGAAAAAAATGAACACTTAAAAATTGTATTCAGATTATAGAATTTCAACTGAAAAATATCAATGTTTCCAAATATTTAGTACAGATGATATTTGATTTCAGGAATAAAATTTAATGTATGATATATAATTTTTCATAAATATTAAAAGCTAAAAAAATTATTTAATACTGTATGCAGATAATTTATCATTAAAATAATCTTGCTCTTCTTTTCAGGTCGTTTCTCCTCCATTCAGGTAGACGATAAAATTGCAAACGAGTTAAATGAAATAAGGCCTGAAATTCTTCATTAGATAGATGTCTCTGAAAGAAAATGCATGCATATCAATTATAATATTGAAGTCTAATGTGAAATTAATTTTAGTAAAATAACAGTTCCGGCATAAATAGATACATTAAAGCACATCTCCCAAATAACTGATTGAAACTGCTTTTTAAAACATTTAATTAACATATAACAGCAAAACAGGTACTTTTTAATTCCATAAAAGAACCAATGATAGTAATTTTTCTTTTGCTCAAGATCCTGTAAAAAATCTCACGTATGTTATTATTTCAAAAATGACAATATTCATATGAAACATGAATATAACAGTAAGCGTTTAGTCAGAATCAAGTAGAGGCATAACTCATGGTTATTTAGTTGTTCTTACATCTGTGAATGTGACACATGTTTATTATGCCATAGTATCATGGCTGCAATACTATAGATTTTTCTGATAGTATTGGAAGTTTTTTTGGATTAGAACTAAGCTTTAAATTTGTTCTTTGCAGAGAATGTTCCATGATATTGAATTTTTAATGTTTAATCTAAAAAGGAAACAGTGCATAAAAGATCAATAACAGTTTTATTTATTTAAACTATATTTAAATAGATAACTGTTATGTAAAACTAGAAAATGTTCGCTTATTATTGCAAACAGACTACACATACGAGAGCAAATTGCGCAAGCAGAAAAATTGCAAGAGATATATCTAGGTCACCCCAAACACACAAAGGAGAGGGAAAGAGAATTTTTTCAAGACTGGTTTGTTCACTTGTTTGCACACTAAGTAAAGTAGATATAAAAATCAGTAAGGTAGGTCTAAAATCAGTAAGGAGTAAAGACGTACAGCTATTGTCAATTTAAAAATCAGGTATCAACTAGTCAGGTTTTGGTGACCTTGAAAGGTTTAATGTCACTAGAAGGGGGAGGGAAGAAATCAATAAGAATGTCTTTATTGGCAAATTTTCACTTGTTAAGTTAAAATGTGTGCATTTATCAAAATTTAGTTAGTTATCGCCAGAAGAAAAGTTTTTGAAAGTGTGAAAGACTGCGGATACACCGATGGAAGATAACCATGAGTTTACTGTATGAAAGTTCATGAAATACAATATCACCTAAGCGGGTTGCTTCATTTAAAGCTGGGAAGAGAAAGTTTCATACAATTAAAGAAAAGGTGAAGATTCTTGACATGCAAGAGATTATTGATAATGATCTGATCACTTGCACAGCCGCAGTCATCATCATCTTAACTTTTTAAAGTACTTTTTACTACACACTAGCATTATAGTGCCGAATTTTATTATTATTATTACATACTGTGCATACAGAACTGTACTTTATGTCTCTGCTATTGATCATATAATTTGTGCATCCTAACAGTACTTAATGTTGAATAATGCTTTTTTTAAAAAAAATACAACACAATTTCGGTTCTTTATGTGGGAGACATTGACATATATTTAAGGAATGGTTGAAAACAGTTTGAGGGGTGTTTACAAGTATTTAAAATAATTGTGTATGTTCATCAAAGCATTATATACCTATTCTTTTTCTGACTTAACCTTTAAGAACACGAACGGTTAAAAGTAACATAAGAACACGGGTGGTGTACTCCGTACGCCAGCATTTTTTAAAGCTTTACTATCAATTTTTAAATTGATAGTTATTTTTTTTCTATTTAATACAAAGTCTAGTAATGTTGTAGAAGTAGCAACAATCTAATTGCACGAACAGATGAACACAATTTAAATGAATATGATCATGATGTAGTAAAAAATGATGATAACTTTTAATTTGCGAATTTCATGAATATAAAATCAAAAAAAAAAATTACTTATAAATAATAATTTAGTCATTGAGATAACTCCCTGGCATTTGTTGAACAATTATTGCAGCTCTCACAATTGCATTTTGTTATTTTTATATGGTTTTTGCATACAAAATTGGAACATTCACGTGTGGTTTCTATGGAAAAATAATCAAAAAGAACAAGAGAAAAAGGCAACTTTTGACTTTAAACACAAGTACGTCACTGAACAGACCTTGGAAAAGGGTAAATATTGGCCAGGTGACTATTCTGAAAGTCACAGCTGCTTCCTCGCTAAGTGGTGTACTCAGTACTCCGTCCGTGTTCTTGAAGGTTAAGCCAGGTGTCTTGGAACCTATAATGCATGCAAGTCCAGACTCCACTGTATATACGAATTTTTTTAAAAACTAACTTCTCATTATTGGTTCGGTGGAGATTTTGTCACACTTCTGTCTCTGACAATAACAAAATGGGACAAAACCCTAATATGCTTCTTTTTATTTTCTTGTATAATTATTGCTATCTTAGCTTCTTCTTAACAAGAGCTTGCACTAGGAAATTTCAGTGTGTTAAGCCTAAAATTTCATTTGCAGTATGGCAGTGATTTTATAGTCAACTCTCAAACAGCTCAAAGTCCCAAGAGATCAGCTAAAATTTTCATGTTTTTAGTAGTTCAAATCATGGGAAGTTCTCAGACTTCTCAAGAGTTTGGGAATCAAAGAAATTTTGAGATAAAGAAATATTCAAGTCAAAAGGCTTTGAGCTATAGCGAGTTGACTGTATTTGAAGCTAATGTACTTCATAATTGCGATGCTGAAGATACCAGTTTCATATGAAGTTTATTTAAATTATTTTTCTACAAACAACTTTTTAACTAGTCAACTATACTAACTTATGCTTTCAGTATCTAGTGTCAATAATAATATCAAGATTTTAGAAATCTACCCATGAAAACCCCATTAAAAAATATATTATTAAAATATTCATTTTCAAAATCAAATGATTATGAAGTTACTCCAACAAACTTTTTGTTTGATGCTGGAGCAATAGATAAGGAACATTGAATTGGAATATTTTATATAAATTTAGATTTATTGTTATTTATCACATATGGTTCTTTAAGTTTTAAATTTTATTCAGAAAAGCACTGTACCTCTAAATGGCAACGATCCACATCTGCAGGTACCCGATAATTGGATGTTATTAACAAATGATAAGGATACAGCTGCAAATAAAATAATACATATTATGTTTAATCAATCAAATTTTACAGCTATAAATTTGAAAATTAAAGATTTGTTACATTTTGGAAGAAAACTTGATACAAAGTTGTCATTGCAGTCTACATGCTATAGAGAGACCAAATAAACAAACTGTTCTCTTGCATTAAATAGAATGAATGAGTAGAAATACTTTAATGTAAATCCATGTTCATACAAATATTACATTGCATTTAAGAAATAAAGCATACACATAAATAGTTACTTAATGATTAAAGACAATTAAAATTGTAAAAACATCAAGTTGTAGTTATTTATGTTCTCTGTTGACTATTATTTAATAACATAAATGATTCTGATTTTATAACGTCTATAAAAATACTTGTTGCTTTAAAATTTAAGTACTCTGATATGTTTAAATATATATTTTTAAATAAACTAAACAACGTATGCATATTAACAAAATGGCATTCTGCAACAAAAGAACAATTTGAGTATAAACTATTTAAAAAGAACTTTTCATTTTAAATCAAATTACAGCAATGAAACACAGGTAGTATAAATACATGAGTAGGAAGCTAGAAAAATAAATATATACTTATAACACAAATCTCCGCTTGAAATGTTTTTGCAATAGTATTTATGAGAGTTTTTGTTATAAACTGCATGGAAAATACTAAATATGGCAAAACATAAATGGTAATATTTATCTTATGGCTGTAATGTTGCAATTACTCCAACCCAGTTTGTTAAATTATTATTTTATTTATTTATTTTTTGTTTGGAGAAGGTTTTCTCTACCTCTTCATAGCCAATTCACAAACTTCATTTTAAAAATTTAATTAATAAAGTGCAAAAACAAATTCATTGTTTAACTAAAATGAGAATAATATTGGGATTTTTGCTACAAAATAAGTTGATATAGACACACAGATCTGCTAAAAATATTCTATGCAAAGTTTAAATATAATGGGCCTTAAATCATTAATAAAAAAGTTAGCCTATTAAACTGATATAATAGTATATACTTTGATATTTCTAGTATAATTTTTGGCCACAATAGTATGTTATTATATGATAGAAATATAACCAATAATTTTATGGCTACAATTTATGCATCATAAAACCAATATCAGGATAAAACCAATATTTGAGAAGTATACAAGTACCCATAAAAGAAGGGCAGTTGATTTTTGTGGAGTATTTCTCCAAGTTGACTATTTGTTAATGAAACATTCATAAACTATCCAGATTATAACTTTGCCTGTTCTTCTTAATTTGATTCCCGTGCATTTCTATATAGAACATGCTCTCTGCTGACCAGACTCCCTTAAACCTCAACAGGGGCATAGTATGGGAGGTGAAGATTACCCTCAGATGATCATATATTGTGTTGTATAGGCCATGTAGCAAAAACAAAAGAAAAGAAAGAAGTGAATGCATTTAAATAATATATTTAAATAAGCCAAATGCACACCTTTCCAGAGCAAATTGGCTCTAGATACTTTTGACATCTAAAATTATATGTATAATCACTACCATGCCCACCCCAACAACAAACAAACAAAAATTATTGTTTCTAAACCCAATAGGATCTTGGTGAGGTAATTGAAATATAGTATTTTGGTAACGGAAGGACATTCAGAATATCACCTTAATAATGGGCTGATTTCATGGTTGAAAAATATTTAAAAAAAAAAAAAATTACTTAACATAAAGTTGAATTCGACATTGAAATGATAAAAGTTAACCTACTTATTATGTTCTGATAAACAAGATTACTGAAATAATGGTATGTAACAAAAAATGGATTTCCTGATCTGTAAAAACATAAGGAGAAAAATTGGTTTTGCCCTTGTTTTTTCTGGACGACATTGAGTTATTTGGAAAAATTTGTGAGGATTTAAGAAATTCCTTTTTTTCTGAAAAAATGATATATGTCAAGTGACCAAATATTAACTTTTGAAATTCAATTGTCATGTCTCCTTTTTCCTGAAATTCACCACTGATCAATTATAGGTCCCACAAAGAAGAGAAGTTTTGCTCCATGTCTACTTGAATAACGACAAAAGAAATAACATATCTCTTCAGGTTTACTATGCATTTTATTTGAATAACAAGTGAGCTTATACTAATATCTTTTTGTGTGTGACATTTCTTTAGATACAATAGTTACCATACAATTATGTCATGCGTAAGTATTGAGCCTCAAAAACTGAACAGTACAACTTTTATTTTAATTATAAACTAGCATTACCCGCACGGCAAAGCCCGTGCTAAAGAACTTAAAGGAAGTCCGTTGAATAACAAAAATTAACGCCCCCCCTCACACCTCTTTCTGATGTGAAATGATAATGTTTCTTCAACTAAAATGCCTCACACCTTTTCAAAAACTTATTAAAGTCTCTTTGGAATTTAAAACTATTACCAAATGCATAAAAAGATTAACAGTAGCTTTAAAAATCAAAATAATCCTTCATTTGTATTGTTCATCGCTTAACCCGCCAAGCAACTGCGCTACCAAAACCCTGCTCTTCAGTGAGTGAAGCGGTTTTTCTCTGCAATTTAAAATGTTTCGCCAAATAAACAATACTATAATAAAAACTTTATAAAGATCAATCACAACTAAATAATAAAATAAATCAAATTATTTACTCAAGGCTGAAAATAGTTAATTATCCAAGTCTAAGTACAAACACATACGTTGAAGAAATAAGGAAAACGAAACCCAACAGAAAAATTCTGCAAAATCAAATTTGTAACTTAATATTGAAAAAAAATAACCTGCATTCAAAAATCAGTTACCTGACCACAACAGTCCCACAATAGCGCCATGCATGTGAACCTGAGCAAGGTCTGAGCCTTACCCCGTCATCTACAGAGGTGTGAAAATTATTAGAATAATTGTGATTTTTTTCAACTTTTCTTGAGTAATATTGTATATACTTGAAATAATTCATGAAAGATCTTTTGTTTTGTGATTCGAATCATTTTGTTACTCTTTTAGTGTAGCTTTGGGGACATTACTTTGTTAAATGTTGACATTTATAAAATAGAAAATCATTTGATCTAAAGTAATGAAATTGTTTGCATTGCATAAAGAATGTTTGATCAGCAATTGAATTTAAAATAAAATTTAAAAACTGTCTGCTTGCTGTGCTAGTATTTATATTCTTTCCTTCGGTTGGCATCAGTATTATTTTATTCTTAAAGCAATTCTTTTCACAGCTTTACTTAGTTTATATTCGGCAACTTTTTAAATTTTGTTAAGGAACTATTGAGTGATCATGAGAGAAGCAAGTGATATTTTTCCAAGAAAACTAGCTGCTATAAAGTGTCTCATCCAAGAGAATCACTATACACAACAAGAAATCACTAATTAATTAAAAATTTTGCAAACATCGGTGTGTACAATAAAAAGATCTTTGAAATTCAAATGTAAATATATAAATTCCAGAGTAGGGAAATGCGGTATGAAAGTAAATTTATTGCAGAAACAGAAAGGAAATTAATTCATACTGCCAAAACTAACAGAAAAACAACTGATTGTGAACTAAAAATCTCTCGATAAGCATATGGAGTAAATGTATGTGATTCTTCTATTCGTAGAAAGCTCTTCTCAGTTGAACTGAGTGCTTGTTTTCTTTGCAAAGAGGGTTAAAATCACATTTGTTATGGCAGAAATGCTTGGGCAAAAATTGTACATAAACTAATTGTAAGTAATTGGAGCAAGGTGAGAAATATTAATTTTCTTTTAATTTTTCTGTTAAATTCATGTTGTTCAGTCTTTTTCCTAAAATTAAATTTATTTCATACTGACTTAAGTTTCAGAACTGTTTATAAATGTCCCTAAAACTTTCTTTATGAGAATATTTAGCAACAAATTAAATGCATCAAGGTACTTTTTATATTTTAGGTATAGTTTTCTGTTAAATCAATGCTTTAAATACCAAAAGAAAGCAGTCAGTATGTCAGGAGAAGCAACAGTAAATTATTTTCCTTAGTCTCATTACACAAACAGTAAACCCACCCACGCAAGTTATGGATAGGAGCGTAATTCCCGCTCAGGGTGCTGGATGTTTAAGCATTGTGGAAGGCATGAGGATCCAATATCAGCATGAAAAAGTGCCTGAACAAAGGTTTTATAGTTAAAAGTTTGACTTCCAAATGGAGACTTCATATTCATGCATGAAGTTCTGTGCCTTAAAGATTTATCAGTGACCATAATTTTGAATAAAAAAAAAATGTAAAAACACATTCACAGCATGGAAATAGTCCAGATATGAGACCAATAGAGAATATTTTAACCATCGTAAAGACAAAATTAAAGTAATAGAACTTCACAAACATTGTATTATTTGACTGAAGGACTCATTCAAATTTGGCACCCCGACAAGGAAATACAAATTAATTGCCAAAAACTTATAAAAGGAATGCCAAGATGGATTGAATCTTTAATAAAAAATAAGAAGATGCGTTGTCAATATAAAATTTATCTGTAATTTTTAAATAAAATATTGTTTCTATGATATAACAGGATTTTACTTGAAATTTCAATTACCCTAATCTTCTTCTTCGTCACCTTCTTCGTCACACCTCTGTATTAGGAATTCATAGAACTAAATTTATCCCATTATATATTAGGAATTCATAGAACTAAACTTAGCCCGCAATCTATTAGGAATTTATAGAACTAAACAATTAGTTAAACATTTAATTTGCAATCATTTTGGTCAATCTAAATTTAAAAAAAAAATAGTCTATAGCCTTCTTCAATAAATGAACAACTCAACACAAAAATAATTTTTCAATTTGAACCAGTAGTTTCTGAGATTAGCGCGTTCAAACAAACAAACTCTACAGCTTTATATTATTGGTACAGATATCGGTAAACCATACTGCATGGCACTGACCATGCAAAGAGATTAAAAAGACATTTACCAGAAAAACTTAAGATCATTCACTTAAAAAAAAAAAAAAAAAAGAATTTTTTTTATCTAACTGAATTACATGTAAAATGATTTCTGCTGTTTCCCAACTACTGTTCCTAAGACCCACCATCAGAATAAGGACAATGGTCCCAAGAAATCCTTTTTACAATGAGGAGAACAATACCACAAATATCAACTAAATAAAGTAAATAAAGATGACAGTCTCATAACTCCTCAGTATATCAAGAAAACACCATAAAACTTCTCATTGCACTTTTTAGCACCATAAAGACAGCAGTCATAAGAAGTCCTTTATAAAACAAGGAAACAACTCTTAAAATTATTTCCAGATTAGAATAAGAAAATGTCTGTAAAAATCTTGAATTAATTTCATTGAATGAAAACTTTATCAAAATAGCATTAAGGTATCTTCTACAACATTGATACTATGAGAAATGATACTATGAATACTATGATTTCTACCAAATGTGTTTCTACTAAATATTTTACTTCAAAACAGTACATCAGTAACAGTACGTAAAACAGTACAGCAGTAGGAATTGGGGGTCTCTAAAATTTTTTCCATGATCATTCAAATGGTTATTGGGATGGAATGGTTAATATGGAGTAAGTATGACACACACATATACCTTTGGTGGTTCTGTTGATAAATGAAGAGTGACATTTGGTAAAGAATGTCGTAAATGTGGACTATAGGTTGGATACCTAAATCCCCGAAAGCCTTCAGAATATGGAGTTCCTCTGAACAGGCCACTTCCACTGCGATTCTGTAACTTCAAATAGTGTAATATAATGAAATATATCAATCTAAGTGAATAAAATTAAATCCAAAAGCAAGATTGTCATGAACAAACATAATCAAAACATTTTCTTAAGTAGAAAAATCAAAATCCATTTCATTTACAACTCAAATGTTAACTTTATACAGTGACCTCTCACTTATGCACGACCAAAGGGGACAATGAAATTTTCTTGCACAAGTGAGATTCGAAAAACCCCCAAAATAGGCTTAAATGCAAAAAGTTAACATCAGTTATACTAATACTAAAAGTACACTACTAATACCAATGAATAAATATGCACATAATTTCCACTTATGCATTGTAATTCAATAAAAATGCAAAATTTGAAGTTGTACGTTTTGTCATTTTCTTGTACGTTTTGTCTCATGATCAGAGCTATACTCTACAAGGATGCAAAAGATTCTCGATAGCCTATGTCAACGCTTACCGCTTGACTACAACTTTTAGTGACATCAAACTTTTCGTATGTAACCCGTTCTCCCCTCTCAGTGTCAATCACAAGACTAATTCCACCCCAATCGCACACTTGTGCAAAAAAGAACCTATTCTTGGAAAAATCCAAACAATGGAATAAAGGCATGTGAATGCATTCCAAGAGACAGAACAAGAAGGGTACAAATCTTCCGATAAGCAAAGCATGAATATGCAATTTAACTAGAACTTGAAAAAATGTTATCTCGCATAAGTGAAAAGTGCATTTTAGGTTTCGCGTACAAATGAATAAGAGTTAACATTGTTTTCCTATATCGCTGGCCAGGCCCGTGAGACAAACGCACATAAGTGGAAAACGTGTGTAACAGAGGTCGGGTATAAGCGAGAGTTCACTGTATATGCATGAGAGAATTTAAAGTAGGTTTTTATTTTCAAATTGAACAATTTTAGGGAAATTTCACACAACAGTATTACTAATTTGTAAATTCTACCTTGAATTCAGTAACTACAATGACAATAAATGAAATTATTATAAAAGAAAGTATTAAGATTACAAAACACCTGATTATAACCATATTATATTTACTTCAAAAGCAAATGCTGAAAAGTAGAACAATTTTGTTATATAAATAAATTCCAAAAAATTACAGTCGATCAGAAACAGGCTCTAAGCTCAACTAGGCTGGTATTTATGTGTTTAATCTATGATTTAATATTACCTATTCACCCTAATTGAAAGTAAGAATTTCTGATAAATTACTTCAAACATTTGTATCCTCACTGAAATAGCAATTTTTCCTAATTTAAAGATCGGAATGTGATTCAAATAGAGTGAAGCAATAATATCTGGTTCTGTAATCTCTGCAAAAATTTAGAAAAACATCATTTATTCTAATACATTTAAAACAGCTGAATCAAAACCCCTGTTTTTTTTTTGCTTTATACATATTAATCTTTTAAAACCCGAACTCATAATCAGGAGGATGACACCATTACTCAAGATGTTTGTGTGCACAAGAAATGAATTTGAACCTCCAAGCGAGACCACTTCTTTAAACCTTTTGCCATTTCAAGCAAACTAATTTGTCTGAAAACTTACACTATCTACCCACATAACCACTTGAAGACTACTACTGTAAGATTTTCTCCTTTCGGGGGGCGGGGGATATGTCCACCCTAATGGCTTTTCAAAAGCGGCTGCTTTTAAACTCTTTCTAGATCCCCCTTTGTAACTTGATGTCACCATCTACGAATCCGTTTTGAATAAGGTAATATATTTCTGCTGATTAGGTGCCCAAAACTGAATGTCATGCTACAAATGAGGTCTAAATAATGTAAAATAGAAAATAAATGCAATTCTTTTAAAATATTGAAGCATTTTGCTAGCTCTGTTACTTGCTACATTGCATCATTTACTTTTAAAGCTATTACTGATTAATACTCCCAGGTAAGACTAAATTCTTAATTTGCCAAGCACAAAAATTTTAATACTTTTTTTCTATGATCAAAATGAAGATCTCAAAATAAAGTGATATACCACACTTAATTAAAATCTTGGAAGATCAAAACTGACTTGAAATCAGGGTACATAAAAATCATAATTTTCTTTTTATTTAAGTTTGGATTTTTTTTTATTTAAAAAAGTACTTTAGAAACTTTAGTTATTGATGAAGTTACATTCACGTAATTTAAATACATTCCATCAATTTATATATAATTATTAAACGTGAAATATATAATTTAAAAAATTATAAAACCACTTTCAGCAAAAAATTTCATAATGTGATGTATAACCAATGTAATACAAATACATGTGACTCAACTCAAATTTAATGTGGCTAGTACAGTAATATACTATAAATACAGAAAAACAGAAGGACATAAACAAATTAGGTAGCATTAAATGGGATATAAATAAAATGTTAGATAAAATGAAGGGAAACAAATTTAAATTCAAAGTAATATTGTTATAAAATTACTTTGACTAAAATTATTTTTTTTAAGAACATGCCATGTTTTTCCTCCCCCCCCTTCTATTTATGCATGGGGATGGCATCTTAAAATCAGACAGCTATCTGCTTTTATTTAACCACTTTCTTATAACAACATATTAAAGTCTTTACTATAAAGTCTTTCTTATATTCACTGTTTATACACATATTTACAGTAAAAAAGAAATATATATACAAAAATTACAACTTTTTCACGAAATGAATGTTTTTTTAAATATCTTATTTATTTATTTTTAAAATTTCTATGCACATGCTTTAAGCTTTTTTTAAAAATAAGAGTTCATGGGATGAAGAATTATTAAATTTAAGTTCTCCTTTTTCATTTTATATGAATATACACAATGCACCACATACTATAGTAATAGGCTTGATTTGCCAGGACTTAACTTCAAGTCCACCTTTTAGTATAGTGTCTTAAGATTTCCTCCTTCTTTTCATTAAAGAAAAAGTCCTTAATACAGTGGCTACTAATAAAAAAATTAGCTACCAATACAAACATGTCCAACAGCCACAGACAAAAAATTTGAAATTTCTGATTGTGTTAGGAGAGAGAGTTTCTTCAGATAAAATTAGTCAGGTTGGCTATAAACCTCACGGGACAGAATCAATATATAGAAAAAAGGCTGTACTGATTGAGTTAAAGGCAGAACTAGTGGTATTTAGAATTTTAAAGAGAATTTTTTATTAAAATTTAAAAAATATGTTGAACCAATGATTTTCTTTTAAAAATAATTTGATTTAAATCCAGGATTAAAATCACTGATTTAAATCAATTGGTTTAAATTATTGACATCCCTGCTCCCATAGGCCTTTCACTTGTTTCTTACAGAAATTATTACCTTTAAATTATCAGCCAAATTAATTATGATCTGAGAAAGCGTTTCACTAACACTGCTTTAATACATATAATAACAAATCACTTGAATAACCTTGGAAGAAACTTACTTATTAATCAAAATTAACAAAAACCAGAATTTGCAATTAAATATAAAACACTAAATTGCATCTTTAGTTCATTAAAGTAAAACAATAAAGATATTTCATTAGAATCAATTTCAAAGCATTATTTTCCCTGAAACGGTCCAAAATACTTTAGAAATTATTCTTTTATAATTTTTTAAAACAAAATTTAAGGAAACTGAAAAAACTTTCAAAAATTAAACACATTTTGCATTAAATTACTATTATAAAGTAAATTTTCCCCTGTCACATAAAAATCCTCAAACATACACACTGAGATTAAGAATATTTTAAAAAAAATGTGTTATATCTAGTAGCAAAAATGATTTTTTTTTTTTTGCTTTTTTAAACATCAAAATATTTTGTAAAATAATTGCAAAAAACATACCATTATAGAGCGTTCACCAGGTTCTGAAAGAGTTTGAAACTGCAAACAAGTAAAATTTGCGTTACTTTTCGATTAATAAGGTGGGAAATCATTAAGAATTAACATGTATCATCATCAAAAACACAATTAAGTGTTGCAAAACAGATTTGTAACTAATTTGCTGAAAAGTTTATGCAGCTGTCATTTAACTTCCTTATCATTACCTCCAATTATTTTTATATAGACACTACTAGCATAGAGGTTTCAAAATTAGTGCTAATTTCCTCATTATTATCTAGATGGTTCAGCTTAGCAGGACCTATTGCAGTTTAAATAAATTAAAATTAAGTAGAAAATAATAAATACTAAAACAAAAAGTTCATAGCATATTACACATTAGTTGAATAAATGAAAAAGAGCTTCAGAAAGGTAAGAAAAAATATTAATATTAAAGAAGTAAACATAACCAAAAACAAACTTAAATCTAAAATTTTAAAGACATTTTAATTTTCCAAAGAGCTTTGTATTTAATGCACATTATCATTAGGTAGGGTTTCAAGAATTACAGGAAAAATAAATAGCGAAAAATTCTGGTAGCAAGTAAAAAGTCATTTCACAAATTGCTTCTTGTGCATTACTACTCACATCTACAATATGTGATCAGTGTTAGAGTCGGCAGGGGGGTGGGTATGGGAGAGGCTATACCTCCAAAATACAAAAATACTTGTTTTTTTACTAGTAATACAAAATACAAAGTAATTTTAATGTAATGCAAATGTAGTACAAATTTGTTTCAAATGGGGAGCTTGGAGAAAGAATTTGCAAGTTTGATGCATGCTGTGCTGCTTGAGAGAACTTGCTGATATGATGTCTGGTGAAAACTGACAAGTGTTAGATAAAAAAAATATGTTTTTCAAGAAATATTTTTTTGTAAAAATGTATTTAAAATGTAGAGTCACCTTTAAATGCTAAAACAAAGTCTTCCGTTAAAATAATGTTGTTGCCAATAACCGAGAGGTAACCATGTTTCACAGTTTGTGTTCAACATGTTTAAATGAAGGGAAAACCTGCTTTTATGCACATTAAACATTCAATGTACAACACACATGTGTGCATATATTTATTGTAAAAGGTGAAAAATTAAAATATAATGAAGGAATTTTTGAAAAAGTAAGAGAGTTAAATATTTTTGGATGCATTTCTTCAATAATTATGAAATGAAAAATGTTTTCCAAAATTAGAGCAAGGGTGGCAATTGTAGTTATTAGGAATTGCAACGCCCATTTGATCATTCCAGTAAGAAAGAAAGCTTCAAATTATTGCTTACTGGGACTCAGAATTCACATAAGGGAAAAAAGTAAGATATCCAAACCCAAAATCGTAAGTGGGGTTTTTTAAAAGTGAAGTGGGAGTAGTTTTTTTTTTAGTTTAGTTTATTGCTTAAACATTTTTGATAAATATTTAACCCGGGAGAACTCGCATCGGGCCTCTCAGATCATTACAAAACTACGCTGCCAAAAATCAAAAATCACCCCTTCAATGGAAATGAATGAGGTCCCCTGTAGCTGCGATCGAGGTGACCTACATACTGACCACATGCTTTTCAGGAATGTACATTCCCCTTTTTCCCTAGAAAATTCCGGTTCGGGCCTGAAAGGGCTCGGAGCGAGCGCTCACGCTTTGCACTTCAGATTGCGAATGTAAAGGAAGAGGTTGTGAAATGCATCGCTATTTAAGCTACAAAGATGAAATGAAGAGGTTGCAGACCTTGTTGGTTGAGGTTTCAACTGGTGAGAACTCCCTTAATGAAGATGATGATGAAGAAGTTGACACAGAGCAGTAAAGCGATCATCAGTAATGCTTAGAAGAAGATTTAGATTCATGTATCATAAAACTTTCTTTTTAAAACATATTTAAGAGGTTGCTTATCTATTTATAATTCAATGTTGAAAACACATTTTTTTTTCTATTTTGCAAACTTAATTTACTGAAATAACCACTCCGGGCCTACAGAGCCCCCCGCGAGCGTTCGTGTGATGAAAAGTACCGCAAGTTCTCCCGGGTTAATTGAACAAAATATTTGTATTTCAAGTAGCACAAAAAAAAGTGTATTAGCAGCGAGAGAACATTCCATTTGTTTGCAACAATAAAGGCACATCTCAATTTTTTAGCAACCTCGACTAACCTTAAAATCTCTTTCAATATTGAATACATGAGCTTGGAGCAAGATTCCTCTTTTAAATCAATTATTTACTAAATAGTGTGCTAATGAAAAACTCTCGTAAGTACTAAAAACATGCATCAATGTCTTCAAAAAGAAAAAAAAAGTCTAGAAACCGGCAAACCTTGTGCCAATAAAAGCATTTTAGTACAGCTTCAGTACAAAATGGGTTTAAAAAATACGCACGGTAGTGCAACTAAGAGCAAAAAAAAAAGAAAAGAGAAAAAAAACTCAAAGTTCCAAAGGTGTTTTAGCACTTGGTAAACCAAAAGAATAAAGGTATTCTTAATCCTTTCCACCTAATTCTTTGCAGCTAAATTCCTAGACTGTTCTTTTTATTGATAATTATTAATGCAGTTCGATTTAGTGATAATTCTTTATTTTTTACATTTTATTGCAGTATTTTCTATATGATAATAACTTAGCTTTTATAATATGTCTTTATTTGTATTATTGTCAGGTTGTTATGTAATGTTTTTTTGTGTAAAGTGAAATATATATTCGAATTCGTGTTTTATGTCACTATAAAGTCATAATTGTAACGGATATAATCATTGTACTTTTTTTTATATTTTTATAAAGTTCCTCAGGAACCCACTCGCTCACATTTTTCTGAGCATTTAAAACTGATAAGATAAGTAATTGGTATGTGGGGGTCACTGAGGGGGTTAAATGTCAAATGTTTACTAAAAATAAGATAGTAGTTGAAAATAATCATAAGACACTCCAAGATTTGACTGTCTTTTTAAAATAAATAGTAAAAATAGAAAAATCCCAGATAAGAAATTCTGAGATCTTTTTAATGTACATCCACTATGGTGGACAGTAGAAACAGCCCCCCAACCCCACATTTCAAAGGGCTTTTATTGAGTGGGAATTCGGGAAAAAACTGCGAGAATTGTGCAATCCTGCACCGTAGAGCGAACCCAGCAGGGACCTCCAAAAGGATAGTGACCAGTCACCTCAGAGGGTACTAAATCTATTCTTAAATTCTTTCAAAAAACACATTTGAAGGAAACATAAGGTGCTAATACCACCTTTTGGTACTTTTATTGTATCAAATACTTCTAATACAGTCTCATTTTATTCATGAAAACAATTCATAGTCTCTCCTTTATCCCCCCCCCCCCCAGCTAAAGAACTGAACTTACAATGGCTTTTCATGTTATACATGTTTTTACTGCTACACATAACATTTTCTTCAATATTCAATTTAGCTATGTTAAATCCCTTGTTCAATCTTATTATATCATAAATGAACCTTTATCAATGGATATTTTTTTGTTCTATCTGTGTTTATAATTTTAGTAGGAGGCTGATAATTAGTACTGCATTTCATGATAGTATTGATAAGTTTTTCCAATCATTTGGTATATTTTCTCAACAAAACAATTAATTCAAGAAAAGAATCTGTTGTTTATAGTGCATTTACGTTAAAGTGCGTCCTACATAAAACTAAAATGAGCAAGCATTACAACTGAATATGAAATTATACAGAAAAAAAATCAAACCTCGAAGTTGTGGAGCAAGCCTTGTATTTTTGCATTTGCTAATGATAAAAAATGAACTCTATAAAAATACATTAAAAATAACATAACACTTACTGTCTGATTTACCACTACTAAATTCTGAGCTATGAGTTTTTTCTAACCCTCCAAAGGTCAAGTCACTCTGTAAAAGCAATTGCAAACTTAATAAAATAAAAATAAGACATAAAAGAATTTTATTTTGACCACCAAATGCAAGATTTGACTAAATTAAGCATAAACAATTGTGCTTGGTTGTAAAACTGAAATGATGAAAGTACTTACTATATATCCTAATCCACTATCCCTTCCAGTCATTGGTCCAGGTGATCTTGATGCTAAACCATAACCAGGTTTTGGAACATTTCGGAGTGATGAAACAACTACAAAAAAAAAAAAAAAAAAAAAAAAAAAAACCACTTTAGATCATCAAATGAAGACAAAAATATTAGAATAAATAAGAATATAAATTTCAGTAATTTATAATGTTCTGAAAAACTATCAGGCACATAAAAACATTGATTTTTTGAAACACAATGATGAACATTACTTTTTTCTACAAAAAAAAAAAAAAAAAAAATTACAAAGTATGAATTTATGTCACTTTCAACAGCTGATTTGTATTACAGTCAGCCCCACTTAAACGAATACCAACAGTTCCAATATGCCTTATTTGATTAATTTGAGTATTCAGTTACACAGGGAATACAAGAAACCCATCTTTTGAGGAGTTTTACTGGTATTATATTCATTATTACTACGATAAAAAGAAAAAGATTTTTCGTTACTTAAATACTGACATGCATTTCACCAAAATTAAAATATTTAATGTTTTTATGTAAATTATAAAAAAATTACACATACGTACTACATAAATGACTCTATAAAAAATTTACATTTACTTAGTTTTATCTTTTTTGGAAGATCTCTTCCTCAGTTTTATCTGCGTATTGGTTTACTTTCGAAACCTGAGTTTGGGAAATAACAAATTCCTTCTGTCAGTTTTGGAAGCAATCAAAAGTACGAAAAGACAATCTGTCTTTTGGTCTTTTCTTATTTTTAATTGCTTCCCAAACTTTTAACTTAACGATTAAGCTTACATTGTTCCTTTTTGCATTTAATTTACCACACTATCAGTCTGAAGCAGAAGAGAAAACCAACAATCAAGAAACTTTGAATATATATGCGATTAAGCAGGGTATCAATGAAAAAAATATTTCTCAAATCGGGGAAATTTAACATAATTGCAATAGGATTTTTTTTTTGTTCCATAGATTTACAAGCGGGGTATTTGATTATCTGTTACCCGATAAAGTGGAGACAACTGTACAAGTACAAATTCAACTCGTAGTACCATTATAACTGGGAATTGTTCCAACAAGCCTGCCAGTAGATGATCGAAAACTAGATTTTCTTTCAAACTCTTCTTCTTCCCAAGGCCTAGGATGGTCTGAATCTCTGGATGGAGCTAAATAAAAATATGATTTTCAGAACAAAAGGCTTGAAAATTATGATTTTCAGTATTTTCAATACAATCAATGAATTTTAATAGAGAAAATAATTTATATTTGAGATTCTTAAAAAACTATTAGAATTATAAAGCTTTAATTCTAAAATAACCAATATGAAAATTGGATTTTGGAAAACATTATATTCAATCAGTATTTTAAAAGTCACATACACTTAAAAGAACATTAGTTCATTCCAGTTTGCTTATAAATGTTTGAGTATGTGACACTGCTCTATGATTGAATTTCGGAAATAATGTAAAGTTAACCTGAATAATCTGGAAAGTGCAAGAAACGTAGAATTTCAGACACATGGAATAATTGAGTAAGTGACAAAGGAAATTCCTTAAAAAAATATTTGATGTAGTACGGTCAAAAGAAACTAAAAAGAAAAGTTTTAAAGTTACTGTTCCTGAATAGGAGCTAAGAACAATTAATAGAAATAGCAACAATAAAACAAATTGTTTAGAAATATCATGATCTCAAAAGCAATGATTAACAAATATTACAATAAAAAACGGACCATTCACATATATAAATCAGAAAATTATATATTTTCAAACATAAATTTGTTCAATATATTTTCCTTATTTTAAAAACATTTATTTCCAGCATGCATGTTACTTTTAAAGCTATGTTTTTAAAATAGTGTTGCATTAAAGAAAGTTTATCTTAAAAACTCAAATGAAATTGCCTGAAGTGAAATGAACATGTTGCAAAGGAGTACAAGATTACGTTTCTTTATTCTGAACTCAAAGGACTCATATGATAGTTAACAAGTAACTTAGTATTGATATTCTACACATAAACTAGTCTCAACATTTGCATTAATGGAAAGAAAAAATCCCATTGTCATCTAGACTAAATGGAGGGAATAAAAAACCAAAAGAGATATTTTGTAATTTTCTTGCAATATCGTTTTACTTGATTCTACCTTTATCTGACAGTGTTCGTTTCTTTTCTCTGAAAGGAATTTTTCTCTCCTAACACTTGTTGATAAATTTTGAAGGTTTTGCAGCTAAGTCACTGGTTGAAAAGTTTTTTGGGCCTAGAATCTGACAGTTTAGCCAGTACATGTAATAAATATTCAGGGTAACATTGTTTGGTAATTTCTCTTTTTTTAACTACTATACTCATGTACACATTTATTGCATCTATTGACATAAAACTGAAGAAAAACTTCTAAATTATTGTATAATTAAAAGCGTAGGAAATAACAAGTATAATAATTATATAAAATTAAGTTCATATTTATCTATCACTTAGGGTAACTATGAACCATGTAAAATATGATTTAAAATAAATTTTAATAAAAGTAGTGCAACTCTGAACAAAAAAATATTTCTTAGCATAACAAGATTTCTATGATCTATTACATTGCATAGAACATTACAAGATAATATGAGAGATTTCAACAAATTCAAAATCAGCACTAAACGGTAAATTTCAAACAGTATCTTCGGCATTATACAATTAACTGTGTACAATGTTGCCAACTTATTGTATAAAATGAGACAAAGCAGCCTGATTGAGCCTTGCCAACAGAGTGCAGCATTGGGCCTTCTACAGGTTTATTTTAAAGTCAAATATTCTAAATAAAATGAAGTGGTGTGAAGTGAACCCATATGGTTCATAGCTAGTCTGACTGTACTGAAAACATGCCTGAATTTTCATTTGATACAAAGACAATATTTTAAATAAACATTTCTGACATTCATTTTATTAGAATGAAATAAACTTTGTATTGTACTTTTAAGAGTGTAAATATTTTACAGTATATTAAAAAGCACTTGATTCAAACTAAAAGACATTTTAAACAAATATGTCTGATTATATTTTAACAAAAAGTGTTACGTACTTAAAACAGTAGTGATATTTAAATTCATTTAGATAAATAAAGTTTATTTAGAAAAAAATACATATGGAATTCTTTGCAATTAGTTCTTCAGAAAATCTTTATCTTGTATAAAGATGAACAAACTTAAAGCTTTGAAGAATGACTTTCAGAAATACAATCAAAATTGGAAACTGCTAACAAGTTAAAAGCTACCAAGCAAATAATTTTAAACTTCAAGAAGATGAAGAACCTTTTTTAAAATTTGATACATATCAAACAAGTGATGAACAATAATCAAAATTAGTCCGATGTAATTAATGCTACTTAAATTCATGATGGTCACAGAAAAAAAGGGAGAAAAACCCCTCATTTAATAAAGTTAAGTAATTGACATCTCAACTCCTTTTTTTTTCCCACCTGAGATAATTTAATACTTCTATTAAATTGTAGCAATAAGAAAAATCTACCCTGATAGAAGTTCTAGAACACGTTTTTCTTTCATTAGGTTCGTTTTTTTTATTCTGAAATTAATTTGAATATGTAATTTTTTTATTAAGCTTATTTGTCAGAGAGAAATGAAAAAATAGTTTTATTATTCTTCCCCAAAACCAAGCAATATTACATTTGTCAAAAGTGTAAATCCATTAAATATAATTTGGCTAAGATTTTAAAAGCTATGGGATAATGCCCTTAATTTACTTTTTTAAACATAGGTTTCCTAAAGCCAAAACAAGTTTCAAAACATTTGAATTTGACAGAAAGATAAAATAAAATTTATTTGCATAATACTAACGTCAAAAGAAGAATGGATTATATATATAAAAAATAGACCTCTGGTCGCAATGCATGGTTTGATTCGAGTTCACTTTCTTTCATTTCATTTCATTTCATATGCACAAATAAGTACATCATGAAAACAATTGTGCTTAAAAAAAGCAAATTTAAGATGAATAGAAGATTTGGTATTTTTGTATTACTGCAAAATTTACCATGATAACGTTTTTGAAGCAACAAAAAAGGATAGAGCTGTGTAAGAAAAAAAATAGGTAAAACCAGAGTAGCGGGTGGTATGTAACAATATTTCGATGTTTGTAACAAATACATAAACAAATATTTTGTATAATAGACAAAAAGTGATGAGTTGATGCATTAATGCTTCATTTGTGTGATTTATGTATAGGCTACTACATAAAATTTCTGCATTTTGTACAATGAATATAATGTATCACAAAAATAAGTAAATAAATAATAATACTCTCTATGATTAATATTTGGTAACACTCTATATGATTATCGGTAATATTACTTATACAATGCACTGCAGTTTTGCCTAATTTGCATATCTGGTAAATCATGCAGTTGAATAATCAACAACTCTGCTGCTGTATAATTAATGAACTAAAACGTAACATTGTACCTTAACCATTCAATGCATCTCTGTTACCTAACATTTAACAGAAAAGTACTTTTGTTCTCCAATTCACTTTACTATCAAAACATGAAACAATTATTTTACCCTAATCAAACTGTTAACTGAAGAAAATTGCTGATAATCGAGTATCTACACACAGATTAATTAAAAACAAGAGAATAAATTTGAAATATTACATGCATTCACAGGATTGTCATATCTTAAGCGCACAGGAGGTTCTTTACTAGCAGAAGGAGTTCTGGAAGCATTTCTAGGGTCTAAATGAGATCTTTTCCAAGCCTTGATTTTTTCCCGATCTTTTACTGTTTTCAGGAAAACCTAAAAGAAAATGAATACTCAAATGAAAATGTATGTAGTTAAATTCATATTGAGGAATTTTTGTTTGTCATATATTTATTAAAAACACTAAACTAATACCTAAGTTCAATGGTGGACATTAAGTTACCTTTTGAAAAATCATAAAAAAAAACGTTTTAAATTTGAATGGTTTCCTTCATATATGTTTTGGTTCTGTACAAATAATTGACGAAGTATTATCCAAAAAAAAAAAAAAATCCTACTCCTGAATGATTTGTATCATGTAAGAAAAACAGGTATACATTATACATCAGCTTAGTTTCATTTAGGAATCAGGGGTCTGGCCAGAGGATATTTGGGTCCGTTAACGGACCCTTCACAAAAATCCGATCAACCAAAACGGACCTTTCACAAAATCCCGATCAAACAAAACGGACCTTTCACAAAATCCCGATCAAACAAAACGGACCCTTCACAAAATTCTGATAAACAAGATCGGATCTGTCACAAATTGTTTATTGAAGGAGCAAATCTGAAAGCAAACTAACGCATATTTCTGTGTATAAACCGATAATTTTTGAAACCTTTTTTTAAGTCAAATTAGATTGATCAGCTTATACAAAATCGGCTAATTTTGAAAAAAAAAAAAAAAAATCGGCACTCTTGCGATGCTCCTGCAAGCGATAAATAATTGCTACTGCCAAATAAATACAATGGTTGTTTGTTTTACCACAGCTAATTAGCAGCGGTGTTGTTGTAAACTTTTCTGAAAAGGCATTGGTAAGCACTTTTATCCCCGCTGATGATTTAATAAACAATAATAATATATATTCAGTAAATTAATATATATCTGCGAAATAAACTTAGAACTGCAAAGGGATAGTAAGGGTGAGGAAAAAAATATGATCGCTTCAGATAGGGTTACCAACTTCAAAATTATCACCACTTAGCGTCTGGCGTTGAACCTTTATAATGACTTGATTAGAAAATATTCTCATCATTTTGCCAGCTTGTTAATATTTGCGTTTTTAGGGTGCAGTGCGATGTTGAGTTGTTATTTTGGGAGAAAATTATATGGGTTTTGATTTTTCGATGCTAACACACAAGGATGATTAACTTTAAATAAACTATTTTAATTACCGTTTTTTTTTCTTTAGATGTCTACATTTTGAAAAATGTAATTTTTTAACATCCAATATGAGAATCATATTTTGTTCTTTTTTCAGGCTAACTTCGCTTTATTAGGATTCAAATAAATGAAAAGTCTCTTTGTTTCTGTTAGAACTCTCATTTCAAGTTTTTAAAGCAAAATTCCATTTTCTGTTACGAGTCAAAAATTAAAATGCTGAATAGATGGTTTATTTTATTTTATTTATTTATTTATTTATTTATTTTTTGGGTCAACTGTGTCCACAGATATTAATGATATGTTTATCATAGGACTCTAAAATGCAATTTTAAAATAATTTTATCAAAAATATTTCTTTTACAAGCCGTTTTTATGCTTTTGATGCCTTTCACTTTGAGAATTGCGATCTCTTTGCATCCGCTATGGGAATCCGATTTTTCGAATTTTTGATGATTATTACGCTTTGTTAAGAGGTAAAAACAATTGAAATATCTTTTTAATTTTGTTAAAATCACGGAATTTATAAGTTTTAAATGAAATTCTGTGCTTTTTAAGAGTGTCTTGGGTCAAAAAGTTGAATGCTGAACCCTATTCTGAATTTTATTTTATTTATTTATATTTTTGTTACAATTATTTTAAATACTGTACAGAAATATTTCTAGTATAATTTAACATAATGTAGAATGGTAGATAAATATATATACTTGAAAGAGCGATGCCCCCCCCCCCCGGCAAATGTCAGAAAAACACTCCAGAATGATTTTTTCGACATAGAAGAGGTAAACACTCAACTTTAAGTTTAATTGATGCATTTTGTGCCATCTCAAAATTCTAAAATTTCGTTTGAACTATTTTTTTTTTTTTTTGCGAAATTTTTTGATTTTTCACAAAATTTATTCATTTTTCACAAAATTATTTGTTTTTTCACAAAAAACGGACCCTGTGAAAAATCCTGGACAGACCCCTGGGAATGTTCTAGCTGAATAAAATTCCGGTTTAGTTCACATCAAAATGAAAAGATGCTGATCAAAACCCATTAATACCTTATTAAAAGATACTTTTATTCAAATAAAAAAATAATGAAATTGTAATTCAAAACAGATATAAAATTGAAAGTCAAGTGATAACCTTTCCGATTCCTGTAGCAATTTTGGATAGCTCTTCCTCTTCCCTTTTCAGCTGTGGATCAACCTCATTTATTTCTTCTGGCATATCAGGTTCATCTTCTACTTCAACTCCCTTGGAGCTTCCACTCCATCGTCTACGACGCTCTAGAATCATCAGTTATGCAAAAAGGTTTTACAAATTATTGAGAAATAAATATAAGAAAGGAAAAAAATATGAATGATAAAGAATTTAAAGCAAATACACTTTTGTGAAAAAGTACAATTTTTTTTTTTTTTACTTTTCTTACTTAGTAGTACTGAGTACTTAGAACTTACACTTGTTTAGAATGTGGCTTTTTCTTTTCTACTTTTATCAAAACTTCACACAAGCTAAAGTTTTTTGCAATCTGATCAGGCAATGGTCTTGATTAGTTTGGATTTGTGAGGTTCTATGGTACTTCAAATAACTTTACATATTTTACTTGACAAATAATGTTAAAATGATTTACATATCTTACAATAGCTGCAGCAAACATATATTCTAATGTTAAATCTAAATTTAATCTAATTAATTGCACTTGGTTGAAATATTTAAAATAAATTAAGTTTTAATAAAAGATCTTCTTTTATAATGCTTGATAAGACTACTATTAGTAATTCAATTTAACTAATATTTTGAGTCAATAATATAATTTCACCAACACATTTTCAGTACCTCACATAATATAGTTTTACAGTATTTTGTATAAAGTATTAAAACAAATTAATAAAATTAAGTACAGCGAAGCATCATTTATACGTTTTTGAAGGGACAGCATGAAAAAAGCGTATGAATGAAAAACGTATATTAGGTATACGTTAATGTGTATTAGACTATGTAGGGACTAATTTAAAAAATGTATAATTAATAAAAATGTACAAAAGAGAAACGTATAAATGGTGCTTCACTGTATTAGTAAAAGTACAAAAGCTGTAGGTTTATGAAGATTTATAAAATGAGGGACTAAAAAATGCCTTTTTTTTTTCAATTTACATTTTCCATATCGGTTCTTCAATTACTTGACATTAGAAACTTATTAAAGTGAGAAAAAAAAAAGATTTTACCATTGTGATTCTGCCGTTTAAAGTTTGAGTGCATGTGAAATATTTTGGCACTTTTTCTGCTAAGGCCTTATGAAGTTTTCAAGTGCATAGTGTTTACAAATGTAACTTTTTTTGGTTTGAATTCTTTTTTAAATTAAAAGGTTTGCATCAAATATTTTTTTTACATTCAGGCATATATTTAAGAAATGAAATTGCAGATAATGCATAGGACAAGGAATATTGATGGATAAGGAATATTTTAACTTTTCCATTTATTTTATTAATTATACAGTAGGCCAGATAGATAAAGCTTAGTAAGTTTGTATAGAATGTATGAAATAATAATTCTTTGAAAAGTAATAATTCAATGCGGAAACTTGCTTGAGTACAACAAAAATTGAAACATTGAAAAAAAATTTAAGTTATGTGTGTGATTTTAAAAATTATTGGCATGTGTTATCTTTTAGCTGTGATATAAAATCCTTTACCAGGATCTGTAAATGGAAAAGGAGGTGCAGGAAAATCATCACGCTCGATAGGTGCCATTTCTTCAGGTGGTGGTGGTTTTCCTCCAGGATAATGAGAGTATTCAATTGGTTCTTCATTATTCATATGAGGAGATCTTGGACGTGGTGTTGTTGATTGTATAGAATCCACTGCAGAAAAAATAATTTTTAAAGTACTAAGGCAACTTTTTTAAATCCTTGTTCGAATTTAAAAAAGAAAATCAAAAAGTAATTGTAATTGCTAACAAACACTATACTGAGATATAAAAGTATAATTCTAGTTTGTATTAAAAACTCAAAATTTATGGACAAGAATTTTTATTAATTTAAATATATAAACTATACATTTCTTAAAATTTTAAACACAAAACTGACAAATAGAGATCAGAAGCTATAAATTATGTATTACAGATAACTGAAATATTATATTTCTTTGATAAGAAAACTTAAGTACCATTACTACTGATTCTTTCAGAGCTGTTGACCTTTTTACGAGACCATATTGTCGCTAAAAAGACCAATGGACGTATCTCGCTTTTAAGCATTTTGCAGAAAACTGATTTAAAGATTTCCAGTTTACTGTATTGCTTGAGAACAGCCACCATTGTGAGGGACTATAACTTTCTTACTATTTATTGTAGAGATATGCCCATTGGTCATATTATAAAATTGATTTTGGACATTTCTGGGATGGTCATAACTCATTTTTCGATTTTTTTGAGATACCCCCATTCCTCCTTTTAGCGACAATATGTTTGATGTGAAATCATAAACACAGCTTGTATGTGATATATTCAAACACCATTAAAAGATCTGGCATTGGTAAAAATATAATTAAATTTGATTTTTCATTCATTTAGTTAAAATTGTAAAATTTAAAAAATTAATACAGTTCTTTTTTCGGGAAAAAAAATCATAATTGTAGTTCTTTTTTTTTTACAATAGTAGTAGCCAGAATACCATTTAGTTTAATTGCTTTCTAATAATTATTTAGACGCATGGTAATAACTTCAAGACAAAATGCATTAGAAGGTCAAGTGTCTGTGATTTATTGAATTTCGTGAAGGAAAATATAAACATGTGCTAGCAAGTGAAAAGGGAAAGCAATACTCATTTTGGAGTGGCTGTTTCTAGTTTCGATTATATTTATAATGGGATTTCATAGGAGATATTCTAGCAAGAGGTTTTACTTTTAGATTCATTTGTGTAGCCATGGTGAACACATTATCTTTTCGAGGAGGAAATATCTAAATTTATGACTGATTCATCTATGGATCTTTCAGGCAACATTGAAACAACTATAAATTATTTTTATTGGAGTTCTTCATACAGTAGTTACTTTCTAAAATCATATGCTGAAAAAGAAGTCTAAGAACTTAGATGGAGAAGTGTAGTTTGCTCAAAGCACAATAAAAGACATAACACTACCTATGAGTAGAAAATGCGCATTGATCCGTGCTTTGAAATTTTTCATGCGGCTTTAAAATATTAATTATTACAATAGTCTTCAAGTATTTCATACTATTAAGTGCAAATATTTTTCTGTTTTGTACAAAATACATTGTTTAATTTTGGTACTTTTAGTTACAGTAAAAACTATATTTTGTATTTTTATTGTTAAATATCAATTATTTTCATCAAGCTTTTTTGTTATGATCGAAATTATGATATATTTTATCATATAATAAAAAATGGTTTCATTTCTGCATAAAGGGATCCATTATTATTTTTATCCATTATTATGTGATGCATTCTTTCTGAAATTGCGTATTAGGCTCAGCGGGAGAAATTGCCCCCCGCCTGTATGCAGTCTGCATGTAACAGCTGCCCTCCTGAGGGAGTGCTATCCTTTGTGGGGTGCTGTCCCGAACGGGTTAACGCATATAGAGATACAGAGAAATTCATTTGCAACAAGTTCCAAGGGACCGATAAAATCTTTTGTGACAACGTATTATTCATTGTAAAGGAATCATCTTAAAACTTTCTTTAATTTTTTAAAGTGTTAATTTTGTAAATCTACATTTGTATATAATTAAATCCGCAACATTTACTGGCATTAACGATCTAAAATATAATTAAACACATTATTCTGAAAAAGCAAAGAAAAAAAAATACTGAACAGTGACCTTTTATTCATTGGCTGTCTGCACAAAAAAAGATTTTTTTTTTGTACGAGAGATTTTTTTGCGGACAGCATTATAAAAGATTCTAATTTATGAATGTCACTTTACTGACCATAAGAACAGTTGAAATCTTGCTGACCCCCTTACGAATTTGCCAGGTGCCTCACGTTTGGCGCACAGAAATCAATTGTGCATGGCTGGCCACTGGCTTTTTGTTGTCACACGACAGCTTCCGTTTCACCGTGAGCAGATTTCCACCTTGAATGGTTGTTTAAAAAGTACAGTTTT